>NW_028125346.1:0-188986 GCF_965194825.1 Balaenoptera physalus
ACAAGTGACATGGAGAATAGTGATGACAGACGTCATAGACCATTGTGATGACAAGTGACATTTAGCATTTTGATGACATGGGTCATCAGGCATTGTGTTGACAGGGGTCATGGAGTATTGTGATGACAAAGGCAATAGAGCATTGTGATGACAGGGGTCATGGAGCACTGTGATGACATGGGCCATGGAGCATTGTGAAGACAAGATTCATGGAGTATTGTGATGACACGGGCATGAAGCATGGTGATGACCACAGACCTGGAGCATTGTGATGACATTGGCAGGGATCATTGTGATTACAGGGATCATGGAGCATTGTGATGACAAGTGTCATGCAATATTGTGCTGACACAGATCAGGGAGCATTTTGATGAGAGTGGCCTTGGAGCGCAGTAATGAGAGACGTCATGGGGCATTATGGTGGCAGTGGTCAAGGAGCATTGTGATGAAAGTGTTCATGGAGCAACGCTATTATCGGGACAATGGAGCATTGTGAATACAAAGGCCATGGAGCATTGAGATAACAGAGTTCATGGAGCATTGTGATGAAAGTGGTCATGGATCACTGTGATGACAAGTGTCCTGGAACCTAGTGATGACACGGTTCATACCGCATTGAGATGACAAGGGCCAAGGAGAATTGTGATGACACGTGTCATGGGGCATTGTGATGACATTGGTCATCTTGCATTGTGATGACAGTGGTCATGTAGAATTTTGATTAAAGTTATCATGGAGAACTGTGATGACAAAGGCCAAGGAAGATTTTGATGACAAGTGTCATTGAGCAATGGGATGACACGGGATTGGAGTATTATGATGACAAGTGTTCTGGAGCATTGTGATGACAAGGGCATGGAGCATTGTGATTACAGAGGCCATGGAGCATTGTGATGACAACGGCATGGAGTATTGTGATGACAGGGGTCATTGAGCATTGTGATTACAAAGACCATGAGGCATTGTGATGACAGGGGCCTTGGAGCATTGTGATGACAATGGTCATCGAGCATTGTGATGAGAGGGGTCATACAGCATTGTGATGAGAAAGACCATGGAGCATGGTGATGACAGATGCCATGGAACTTTGTGATGACAAGGCCATGTACCATTTTGATTACAAGGGTCATGGAGCATTGTGATGACAAGGGCAGGGAACCTTGTGGTGACCGGGGTCATGGAGCATTTTGATGACAACTTTCATGGAACGTTGTGATAACAGGCGTCATGGAGCATTGTGTTGAAAGGGAACATGGAGCACTGTGATTACAGGGTCCATGGAACATTGTGACTACATAGGCCATGGAACAATGTGATGACAGGGGTCATGTAGCATTGTGATGACAGGGTCATGGAGCATTGTGATTACAGGGGTTATGGGGCACTGTGATGACAGGGGGCATGGAACATTGTGATGAAAAGTGTCATGGAACATTGTGCTGACAGGGATCATGGAGCTTTTTGGTAAGAGAGGCCTTGCCGATTTGTGATGGCAGGCGTCATGTGTCTTTGTGATGACAGCGGTCTTGGAGCATTGTGATGAAAGGGGTCATCGAGCACTGTGATTACAGGAGCCATGGAGCATTGTGAATACAAAGACTATGGAGCATTGAGATGACAAGTTTCATGGAGCATTGTGATAAAAGTGATCATGGATCATTGTGATGACAAGTGTCCTGGAACCTTGTGATGACACGGTTCATGGAGCATTGTGATGACAAGGACCATGGCGAATTGTGATGACATCTGTCATGGGGCATTGTGATGACAGTGGTCATCTAGAATTGTGATGAAAGGAATCATGGAGCACTGTGATGACAGGGGCCATGGAACATTGTGATGACAAAGGCCATGGAGCATTGTGATGACAAGTGTCATGGGGCATTTTGATGACATTGGCATGGAGCATTATGATGACAAGTGTTCTGGAGCGTTTTGATGACAAAGGCATGGAGCATTGTGATAAAAGTGCCCATGGAGCATTGTGATGAAAACGGCAGGGAACATTGTGATGACTGGGTTCATGGAGCATTGTGATAAAAGGGGCTATGGAGCCTTGAGATGACAGGCGTCATGAGGCATGGTGATGACACTGGTCATGGAGCATTGTGATGAAAGTGATCATGGAGCCATATGATATCAGGGGCCATGGAGCATTGTGATGACAGGGGTCATGGGGCATTGTGCTGAAAGCGGTCATGGAGCATTGCGATGAAAAGCGCTATGGAGCATTGTGATGACAAGGGCCATGGAGCATTGTGAATACAAGGGACATGGAGCCTTGTGATGACATAGGTCATGGATCATTGTAAAAACAGGTATCATTGGGCATTGTGATGACAGGGACATGGAATATTTTAATGTACGTTGCCATGGAGAGCTGTGATGAAAGGGATCATGTGGATTTGTAATGACAAGGGCCATGGAGCATTGTGATGAAACAAATCTTGGAGTATTTTGATGAAAGTTGTCATGGAGCATTGCGATGAAAAACACCAAGGAACATTGTGATGACAAGGGCCATCGTGCATTGTTATGACAAGTGTCATGGAGCATTGTGATGACAGGTGTCATGGAGCATCGTGATGAAATATGCCATGGAGAATTGTGATGAGAGGTGACATTGGGCAATGTGACGAAAGGGGTCATGGAGTACTGTGATTACAGGGGCCATGGAGCATTGTGATAACAAGTGACATGCAGAATAGTGATGACAGGCGTCAGAGAGCATTGTGATGACAATTGACATTTAGCATTTTGATGACAGGTGTCATCAGGCATTGTGTTGAAAGGGGTCACGGAGTATTGTGATGACAAAGGCTATAGAGCATTGTGATGACAGGGGTCATGGAGCACTGTGATGACGTGGGCCATGGAGCATTGTGAAGACAAGATTCATGTAGCATTGTAATGACACGGGCATAAAGCATGGTGATTACAACAGACCTGGAGCATTGTGATGACAAGGGCATGGAGCATTGTGATTACAGGAAATGTGGAGCATTGTGATGACAAGTGTCATGCAATATTGTGCAGACACAATTCATGGAGCATTTTGATGAGAGTGGCCTTGGAGCACAGTGATGAGAGACGTCATGGGGCATTATGGTGACAATGGTCAAGGAGAATTGTGATGAAAGTGTTCATGGAGTAACGCTATTATCGGGACAATGGAGCATTGTGAATACAAAGGCCATGGAGCATTGAGATAACAGAGTTCATGGAGCATTGTGATGTAAGTGGTCATGGATCACTGTGAAGACAAGTATCCTGGAACCTTGTGATGACACGGTTCATACAGCATTGAGATGACAAGGGCCAAGTAGAATTGTGATGACACGTGTCATGGGGCATTGTGATGACATTGGTCATCTTGCATTGTGATGACAGTGGTCATGTAGAATTTTGATTAAAGGTATCATGGAGCACTGTGATGACAAAGGCCAAGGAAGATTTTGATGACAAGTGTCATTGAGCAATGGGATGACACGAGTTTGGAGTATTATGATGACAAGTGTTCTGGAGCATTGTGATGACAAGGGCATGGAGCATTGTGATTACAGAGGCCATGGAGCATTTTGATGACAACGGCATGGAGTATTGTGATGACAGGGGTCATTGAGCATTGTGATTACAAAGACCATGAGGCATTGTGATGACAGGGGCCTTGGAGCATTGTGATGACAATGGTCATCGAGCCTTGTGATGAGAGGGGTCATAGAGCATTGTCATGAGAAAGACCATGGAGCATGGTGATAACAGAGGCCATGGAACATTGTGATGACAAGGCCATGTACCATTTTGATTATATCGGTCATGGAGCATGGTGATGACAAGGGCAGGGAACATTGTGGTGACCGGGGTCATGGAGCATTTTGATGACAACTTTCATGGAACGTTTTGATGACAGGGGTCAGGGAGCATTGTGTTGAAAGGGAACATGGAGCAGTGTGATTATAGGGTCCATGGAACATTGTGAATACATAGGCCATGGAACAATGTGATGACAGGGGTCATGTAGAATTGTGATGACAGGGTCATGGAGCATTGTGATTACAGGGGTTATGGGGCACTGTGATGACAGGGGGCATGGAGCATTGTGATGAAAATTGTCCTGGAGCATTGTGATGACAGCGGTCACAGAGAATTGGGATGAAAGGTATCATGCAGCATTGTGATGACAATGGTCATGGACCATATTGATGACAGGGGTCATGGAACATTCTGATGACAAGGTTCATAAAGCATTTTGATGACAGGGGTCATGGAGCATTGTGTTGACACGGGCATGGAGCATTGTAGTGATAGGATATCTGAAGCATTGTGATGAAAAGGGGATAGAGCATTTTGACGACAGGGTCCAAGGAGCATTGTGCCGACAATGGCACGGAGCACTGTGATGAAAACGGTACTGGAGCACTGTGAGGAAAGGAGTCATGGATCATTGTGATGACAGGGGTCATGGAGCTTTGTGATGACAAGGGTCATGGAGCATTGTGATGACACGGTCAAGGAACATTGCGATGACAAGATTTCAGGAGCATTGTGATGAAAGGGCATGGAGCATTGTGATTAAAGGTGACAAGGAGCATTGTGATGATATGGGCAGAGAACTTTGTGATGACAGGGGTCATGGAACATTGTGATGAAAAGTGTCATGGAACATTGCGGAGACAGGGATCATGGAGCTTTTTGGTAAGAGAGTCCTAGGAGATTTGTGATGGCAGGCATCATGGAGCATTGTGATGACAGCCGTCTTGGAGCAATGTGATGACTAGTGTCATGGGGCATTTTGATGGCATTGGTATGGAACATTATGATGACAAGTGTTCTGGAACATTTTGATGACAAGGGCATGGAGCATTGTGATGACAGGGCCCATGGAGCATTGTGATGAAAAGGGCAGGGAACATTGTGATGACTGGGTTCATGGAGCATTGTGATGAAAGGGGCCATGGAGCATTGAGATGACAGGCGTCATGAGGCATGGTGATGACACTGGTCATGGAGCATTGTGATCAAAGAGATCATGGAGCAATATGATAACAGGGGCCATGGAGCATTGTGATGACAGGTGTATTGGAGCATTGTGATGAAAGTAGTCATGGATCATTGTGATGACATGTGTCCTGGAACACTGTGATGACACGGTTCATCGAGTATTGTGATGACAAGGGTCATAGCGAATTGTGATGACAGGTGTCATGGGGCATTGTGATGACATTGATCATCTAGGAATTGTGATGAAATGTATCATGGAGCACTGTGATGTCTGGGGGCATGAAGCATTGTTATGAAAATTGTCCTGGATTATGTGATGACAGCAGTCATGGAGAATTGTGATGACAAGGATTATGCAGCATTGTGTTGACAAGGGTATGGACTATTGTGATGACAATGGTCATGGAGCAATGTGATGAAAGTTTTCATGGAACATCGTGATGAAAAGTGCCTGGGAGAATTGTGACGATAAAGGCCATGGAGCATTGTGATGACAAGTGTCATGGAGCATTGTAATGAAAGGTTTCATTGTGCACTGTGATGACAAGGGGGATGGAGTATTGTGATGAAACTGGTCCTGGAGCATTGTGGTAACAGAAGCCGTGGAGCATTGTGATGACAGGCATCATGGAGCATTGTGAAGAAAGGGACAATGGGGAATTGTAATGACAATAGAGAAATGTGATGAAAATGGTCAGCGAGCATAGTGATTAAAGTGGTCATTGAGAATTGTGATGAAAAGCGACATAGAGCATTGTGATGACAAAGGTCATGGAGAACTGTGATGACCAGGGTTATGTAGCATTGTGATGACACGGTCATGGAACATTGTGATGACAAGAATTCTGGAGCATTGTGATGACACGGGCATGAAGCATGGTGATGACAACAGACCTGGAGCATTGTGATGACAAGGGCGTGGAGCATTGTGATTACAGGAGACATGGAGCATTGTGATGACATTGGCAGGGATCATTGTGATTACAGGGATCATGGAGCATTGTGATGACAAGTGTCATGCAATATTGTGCTGACACAGTTCATGGAGCATTTTGATGAGAGTGGCCTTGGAGCACATTGATGAGAGACGTCATGGGGCATTATGGTGACAGTGGTCAAGGAGCATTTTGATGAAAGTGTTCATGGAGCAACGTGATTATCAGGACAATGGAGCATTGTGAATACAAAGGCCATGGAGCATTGAGATAACAGAGTTCATGGAGCATTGTGATGAAAATGGTCATGGATCACTGTGAAACAAGTGTCCTGGAACCTATTGATGACATGGTTCATACAGCATTGAGATGACAAGGGCCAAGGCGAATTGTGATGAAATGTATCATGGGGCATTGTGGTGACATTGGTCATCTTGCATTGTGATGTCAGTGGTCATGTAGAATTTTGATTAAAGGTATCATGGGGCACTGTGATGACAAAGGCCAAGGAAGATTTTGATGACAATTGTCATTGAGCAAAGGGGTTGACACGGGAATGGAGTATTATGATGACAAGAGCTCTGGAGCATTTTGATGAAAAAGGCATGGAGCATTGTGAAGACAGTGCCCATGGAGCATTGTGATGAAAAGTGCAGGGAACATTGTGATGTCTAGGTTCATGGAGCATTGTGATGAAAGTGGCCATTGAGCATTGAGATGACAGGCGTCATGAAGCATGGTGAAGACAGTGGTCATGGAGCATTGTGATGAAGGAGATCATGGAGCAATATGATATCATGGGCCATGGAGCATTGTGATGACAGGGGTCATGGGGCATTGTGCTGAAAGTGGTCATGGAGCATTGCGATGAAAAGCGCTATGGAGCATTGTGATGACAAGGGCCATGGATCATTGTAAAAACAGGTATCATTGGGCATTGTGATGAAAGGGGCATGGAGCATTTTTATGTAAGTTGCCATGGAGAGTTGTGATGAAAGGGATCATGTGGATTTGTAATGACAAGGGCCATGGAGCATTGTGATGAAACAAATCTTGGAGTATCTTGATGAAAGTTGTCATGGAGCATTGCGATGAAAAGCACCAAGGAACATTGTGATGACAAGAACCATCGAGCATTGTGATGACAAGTGTCATGGAGCATTGTGATGACAGGTGTCATGGAGCATCGTGATGACAAATGCCATGGAGAATTGTGATGAGAGGTGGCATTGGGCAATGTGACGAAAGGGATCATGGAGTACTGTGATTACAGGGGCCATGGAGCATTGTGATAACAAGTGACATGGAGAATAGTGATGACAGACGTCATAGACCATTGTGATGACAAGTGACATTTAGCATTTTGATGACATGGGTCATCAGGCATTGTGTTGACAGGGGTCATGGAGTATTGTGATGACAAAGGCAATAGAGCATTGTGATGACAGGGGTCATGGAGCACTGTGATGACATGGGCCATGGAGCATTGTGAAGACAAGATTCATGGAGTATTGTGATGACACGGGCATGAAGCATGGTGATGACCACAGACCTGGAGCATTGTGATGACATTGGCAGGGATCATTGTGATTACAGGGATCATGGAGCATTGTGATGACAAGTGTCATGCAATATTGTGCTGACACAGATCAGGGAGCATTTTGATGAGAGTGGCCTTGGAGCGCAGTAATGAGAGACGTCATGGGGCATTATGGTGGCAGTGGTCAAGGAGCATTGTGATGAAAGTGTTCATGGAGCAACGCTATTATCGGGACAATGGAGCATTGTGAATACAAAGGCCATGGAGCATTGAGATAACAGAGTTCATGGAGCATTGTGATGAAAGTGGTCATGGATCACTGTGATGACAAGTGTCCTGGAACCTAGTGATGACACGGTTCATACCGCATTGAGATGACAAGGGCCAAGGAGAATTGTGATGACACGTGTCATGGGGCATTGTGATGACATTGGTCATCTTGCATTGTGATGACAGTGGTCATGTAGAATTTTGATTAAAGTTATCATGGAGAACTGTGATGACAAAGGCCAAGGAAGATTTTGATGACAAGTGTCATTGAGCAATGGGATGACACGGGATTGGAGTATTATGATGACAAGTGTTCTGGAGCATTGTGATGACAAGGGCATGGAGCATTGTGATTACAGAGGCCATGGAGCATTGTGATGACAACGGCATGGAGTATTGTGATGACAGGGGTCATTGAGCATTGTGATTACAAAGACCATGAGGCATTGTGATGACAGGGGCCTTGGAGCATTGTGATGACAATGGTCATCGAGCATTGTGATGAGAGGGGTCATACAGCATTGTGATGAGAAAGACCATGGAGCATGGTGATGACAGATGCCATGGAACTTTGTGATGACAAGGCCATGTACCATTTTGATTACAAGGGTCATGGAGCATTGTGATGACAAGGGCAGGGAACCTTGTGGTGACCGGGGTCATGGAGCATTTTGATGACAACTTTCATGGAACGTTGTGATAACAGGCGTCATGGAGCATTGTGTTGAAAGGGAACATGGAGCACTGTGATTACAGGGTCCATGGAACATTGTGACTACATAGGCCATGGAACAATGTGATGACAGGGGTCATGTAGCATTGTGATGACAGGGTCATGGAGCATTGTGATTACAGGGGTTATGGGGCACTGTGATGACAGGGGGCATGGAACATTGTGATGAAAAGTGTCATGGAACATTGTGCTGACAGGGATCATGGAGCTTTTTGGTAAGAGAGGCCTTGCCGATTTGTGATGGCAGGCGTCATGTGTCTTTGTGATGACAGCGGTCTTGGAGCATTGTGATGAAAGGGGTCATCGAGCACTGTGATTACAGGAGCCATGGAGCATTGTGAATACAAAGACTATGGAGCATTGAGATGACAAGTTTCATGGAGCATTGTGATAAAAGTGATCATGGATCATTGTGATGACAAGTGTCCTGGAACCTTGTGATGACACGGTTCATGGAGCATTGTGATGACAAGGACCATGGCGAATTGTGATGACATCTGTCATGGGGCATTGTGATGACAGTGGTCATCTAGAATTGTGATGAAAGGAATCATGGAGCACTGTGATGACAGGGGCCATGGAACATTGTGATGACAAAGGCCATGGAGCATTGTGATGACAAGTGTCATGGGGCATTTTGATGACATTGGCATGGAGCATTATGATGACAAGTGTTCTGGAGCGTTTTGATGACAAAGGCATGGAGCATTGTGATAAAAGTGCCCATGGAGCATTGTGATGAAAACGGCAGGGAACATTGTGATGACTGGGTTCATGGAGCATTGTGATAAAAGGGGCTATGGAGCCTTGAGATGACAGGCGTCATGAGGCATGGTGATGACACTGGTCATGGAGCATTGTGATGAAAGTGATCATGGAGCCATATGATATCAGGGGCCATGGAGCATTGTGATGACAGGGGTCATGGGGCATTGTGCTGAAAGCGGTCATGGAGCATTGCGATGAAAAGCGCTATGGAGCATTGTGATGACAAGGGCCATGGAGCATTGTGAATACAAGGGACATGGAGCCTTGTGATGACATAGGTCATGGATCATTGTAAAAACAGGTATCATTGGGCATTGTGATGACAGGGACATGGAATATTTTAATGTACGTTGCCATGGAGAGCTGTGATGAAAGGGATCATGTGGATTTGTAATGACAAGGGCCATGGAGCATTGTGATGAAACAAATCTTGGAGTATTTTGATGAAAGTTGTCATGGAGCATTGCGATGAAAAACACCAAGGAACATTGTGATGACAAGGGCCATCGTGCATTGTTATGACAAGTGTCATGGAGCATTGTGATGACAGGTGTCATGGAGCATCGTGATGAAATATGCCATGGAGAATTGTGATGAGAGGTGACATTGGGCAATGTGACGAAAGGGGTCATGGAGTACTGTGATTACAGGGGCCATGGAGCATTGTGATAACAAGTGACATGCAGAATAGTGATGACAGGCGTCAGAGAGCATTGTGATGACAATTGACATTTAGCATTTTGATGACAGGTGTCATCAGGCATTGTGTTGAAAGGGGTCACGGAGTATTGTGATGACAAAGGCTATAGAGCATTGTGATGACAGGGGTCATGGAGCACTGTGATGACGTGGGCCATGGAGCATTGTGAAGACAAGATTCATGTAGCATTGTAATGACACGGGCATAAAGCATGGTGATTACAACAGACCTGGAGCATTGTGATGACAAGGGCATGGAGCATTGTGATTACAGGAAATGTGGAGCATTGTGATGACAAGTGTCATGCAATATTGTGCAGACACAATTCATGGAGCATTTTGATGAGAGTGGCCTTGGAGCACAGTGATGAGAGACGTCATGGGGCATTATGGTGACAATGGTCAAGGAGAATTGTGATGAAAGTGTTCATGGAGTAACGCTATTATCGGGACAATGGAGCATTGTGAATACAAAGGCCATGGAGCATTGAGATAACAGAGTTCATGGAGCATTGTGATGTAAGTGGTCATGGATCACTGTGAAGACAAGTATCCTGGAACCTTGTGATGACACGGTTCATACAGCATTGAGATGACAAGGGCCAAGTAGAATTGTGATGACACGTGTCATGGGGCATTGTGATGACATTGGTCATCTTGCATTGTGATGACAGTGGTCATGTAGAATTTTGATTAAAGGTATCATGGAGCACTGTGATGACAAAGGCCAAGGAAGATTTTGATGACAAGTGTCATTGAGCAATGGGATGACACGAGTTTGGAGTATTATGATGACAAGTGTTCTGGAGCATTGTGATGACAAGGGCATGGAGCATTGTGATTACAGAGGCCATGGAGCATTTTGATGACAACGGCATGGAGTATTGTGATGACAGGGGTCATTGAGCATTGTGATTACAAAGACCATGAGGCATTGTGATGACAGGGGCCTTGGAGCATTGTGATGACAATGGTCATCGAGCCTTGTGATGAGAGGGGTCATAGAGCATTGTCATGAGAAAGACCATGGAGCATGGTGATAACAGAGGCCATGGAACATTGTGATGACAAGGCCATGTACCATTTTGATTATATCGGTCATGGAGCATGGTGATGACAAGGGCAGGGAACATTGTGGTGACCGGGGTCATGGAGCATTTTGATGACAACTTTCATGGAACGTTTTGATGACAGGGGTCAGGGAGCATTGTGTTGAAAGGGAACATGGAGCAGTGTGATTATAGGGTCCATGGAACATTGTGAATACATAGGCCATGGAACAATGTGATGACAGGGGTCATGTAGAATTGTGATGACAGGGTCATGGAGCATTGTGATTACAGGGGTTATGGGGCACTGTGATGACAGGGGGCATGGAGCATTGTGATGAAAATTGTCCTGGAGCATTGTGATGACAGCGGTCACAGAGAATTGGGATGAAAGGTATCATGCAGCATTGTGATGACAATGGTCATGGACCATATTGATGACAGGGGTCATGGAACATTCTGATGACAAGGTTCATAAAGCATTTTGATGACAGGGGTCATGGAGCATTGTGTTGACACGGGCATGGAGCATTGTAGTGATAGGATATCTGAAGCATTGTGATGAAAAGGGGATAGAGCATTTTGACGACAGGGTCCAAGGAGCATTGTGCCGACAATGGCACGGAGCACTGTGATGAAAACGGTACTGGAGCACTGTGAGGAAAGGAGTCATGGATCATTGTGATGACAGGGGTCATGGAGCTTTGTGATGACAAGGGTCATGGAGCATTGTGATGACACGGTCAAGGAACATTGCGATGACAAGATTTCAGGAGCATTGTGATGAAAGGGCATGGAGCATTGTGATTAAAGGTGACAAGGAGCATTGTGATGATATGGGCAGAGAACTTTGTGATGACAGGGGTCATGGAACATTGTGATGAAAAGTGTCATGGAACATTGCGGAGACAGGGATCATGGAGCTTTTTGGTAAGAGAGTCCTAGGAGATTTGTGATGGCAGGCATCATGGAGCATTGTGATGACAGCCGTCTTGGAGCAATGTGATGACTAGTGTCATGGGGCATTTTGATGGCATTGGTATGGAACATTATGATGACAAGTGTTCTGGAACATTTTGATGACAAGGGCATGGAGCATTGTGATGACAGGGCCCATGGAGCATTGTGATGAAAAGGGCAGGGAACATTGTGATGACTGGGTTCATGGAGCATTGTGATGAAAGGGGCCATGGAGCATTGAGATGACAGGCGTCATGAGGCATGGTGATGACACTGGTCATGGAGCATTGTGATCAAAGAGATCATGGAGCAATATGATAACAGGGGCCATGGAGCATTGTGATGACAGGTGTATTGGAGCATTGTGATGAAAGTAGTCATGGATCATTGTGATGACATGTGTCCTGGAACACTGTGATGACACGGTTCATCGAGTATTGTGATGACAAGGGTCATAGCGAATTGTGATGACAGGTGTCATGGGGCATTGTGATGACATTGATCATCTAGGAATTGTGATGAAATGTATCATGGAGCACTGTGATGTCTGGGGGCATGAAGCATTGTTATGAAAATTGTCCTGGATTATGTGATGACAGCAGTCATGGAGAATTGTGATGACAAGGATTATGCAGCATTGTGTTGACAAGGGTATGGACTATTGTGATGACAATGGTCATGGAGCAATGTGATGAAAGTTTTCATGGAACATCGTGATGAAAAGTGCCTGGGAGAATTGTGACGATAAAGGCCATGGAGCATTGTGATGACAAGTGTCATGGAGCATTGTAATGAAAGGTTTCATTGTGCACTGTGATGACAAGGGGGATGGAGTATTGTGATGAAACTGGTCCTGGAGCATTGTGGTAACAGAAGCCGTGGAGCATTGTGATGACAGGCATCATGGAGCATTGTGAAGAAAGGGACAATGGGGAATTGTAATGACAATAGAGAAATGTGATGAAAATGGTCAGCGAGCATAGTGATTAAAGTGGTCATTGAGAATTGTGATGAAAAGCGACATAGAGCATTGTGATGACAAAGGTCATGGAGAACTGTGATGACCAGGGTTATGTAGCATTGTGATGACACGGTCATGGAACATTGTGATGACAAGAATTCTGGAGCATTGTGATGACACGGGCATGAAGCATGGTGATGACAACAGACCTGGAGCATTGTGATGACAAGGGCGTGGAGCATTGTGATTACAGGAGACATGGAGCATTGTGATGACATTGGCAGGGATCATTGTGATTACAGGGATCATGGAGCATTGTGATGACAAGTGTCATGCAATATTGTGCTGACACAGTTCATGGAGCATTTTGATGAGAGTGGCCTTGGAGCACATTGATGAGAGACGTCATGGGGCATTATGGTGACAGTGGTCAAGGAGCATTTTGATGAAAGTGTTCATGGAGCAACGTGATTATCAGGACAATGGAGCATTGTGAATACAAAGGCCATGGAGCATTGAGATAACAGAGTTCATGGAGCATTGTGATGAAAATGGTCATGGATCACTGTGAAACAAGTGTCCTGGAACCTATTGATGACATGGTTCATACAGCATTGAGATGACAAGGGCCAAGGCGAATTGTGATGAAATGTATCATGGGGCATTGTGGTGACATTGGTCATCTTGCATTGTGATGTCAGTGGTCATGTAGAATTTTGATTAAAGGTATCATGGGGCACTGTGATGACAAAGGCCAAGGAAGATTTTGATGACAATTGTCATTGAGCAAAGGGGTTGACACGGGAATGGAGTATTATGATGACAAGAGCTCTGGAGCATTTTGATGAAAAAGGCATGGAGCATTGTGAAGACAGTGCCCATGGAGCATTGTGATGAAAAGTGCAGGGAACATTGTGATGTCTAGGTTCATGGAGCATTGTGATGAAAGTGGCCATTGAGCATTGAGATGACAGGCGTCATGAAGCATGGTGAAGACAGTGGTCATGGAGCATTGTGATGAAGGAGATCATGGAGCAATATGATATCATGGGCCATGGAGCATTGTGATGACAGGGGTCATGGGGCATTGTGCTGAAAGTGGTCATGGAGCATTGCGATGAAAAGCGCTATGGAGCATTGTGATGACAAGGGCCATGGATCATTGTAAAAACAGGTATCATTGGGCATTGTGATGAAAGGGGCATGGAGCATTTTTATGTAAGTTGCCATGGAGAGTTGTGATGAAAGGGATCATGTGGATTTGTAATGACAAGGGCCATGGAGCATTGTGATGAAACAAATCTTGGAGTATCTTGATGAAAGTTGTCATGGAGCATTGCGATGAAAAGCACCAAGGAACATTGTGATGACAAGAACCATCGAGCATTGTGATGACAAGTGTCATGGAGCATTGTGATGACAGGTGTCATGGAGCATCGTGATGACAAATGCCATGGAGAATTGTGATGAGAGGTGGCATTGGGCAATGTGACGAAAGGGATCATGGAGTACTGTGATTACAGGGGCCATGGAGCATTGTGATAACAAGTGACATGGAGAATAGTGATGACAGACGTCATAGACCATTGTGATGACAAGTGACATTTAGCATTTTGATGACATGGGTCATCAGGCATTGTGTTGACAGGGGTCATGGAGTATTGTGATGACAAAGGCAATAGAGCATTGTGATGACAGGGGTCATGGAGCACTGTGATGACATGGGCCATGGAGCATTGTGAAGACAAGATTCATGGAGTATTGTGATGACACGGGCATGAAGCATGGTGATGACCACAGACCTGGAGCATTGTGATGACATTGGCAGGGATCATTGTGATTACAGGGATCATGGAGCATTGTGATGACAAGTGTCATGCAATATTGTGCTGACACAGATCAGGGAGCATTTTGATGAGAGTGGCCTTGGAGCGCAGTAATGAGAGACGTCATGGGGCATTATGGTGGCAGTGGTCAAGGAGCATTGTGATGAAAGTGTTCATGGAGCAACGCTATTATCGGGACAATGGAGCATTGTGAATACAAAGGCCATGGAGCATTGAGATAACAGAGTTCATGGAGCATTGTGATGAAAGTGGTCATGGATCACTGTGATGACAAGTGTCCTGGAACCTAGTGATGACACGGTTCATACCGCATTGAGATGACAAGGGCCAAGGAGAATTGTGATGACACGTGTCATGGGGCATTGTGATGACATTGGTCATCTTGCATTGTGATGACAGTGGTCATGTAGAATTTTGATTAAAGTTATCATGGAGAACTGTGATGACAAAGGCCAAGGAAGATTTTGATGACAAGTGTCATTGAGCAATGGGATGACACGGGATTGGAGTATTATGATGACAAGTGTTCTGGAGCATTGTGATGACAAGGGCATGGAGCATTGTGATTACAGAGGCCATGGAGCATTGTGATGACAACGGCATGGAGTATTGTGATGACAGGGGTCATTGAGCATTGTGATTACAAAGACCATGAGGCATTGTGATGACAGGGGCCTTGGAGCATTGTGATGACAATGGTCATCGAGCATTGTGATGAGAGGGGTCATACAGCATTGTGATGAGAAAGACCATGGAGCATGGTGATGACAGATGCCATGGAACTTTGTGATGACAAGGCCATGTACCATTTTGATTACAAGGGTCATGGAGCATTGTGATGACAAGGGCAGGGAACCTTGTGGTGACCGGGGTCATGGAGCATTTTGATGACAACTTTCATGGAACGTTGTGATAACAGGCGTCATGGAGCATTGTGTTGAAAGGGAACATGGAGCACTGTGATTACAGGGTCCATGGAACATTGTGACTACATAGGCCATGGAACAATGTGATGACAGGGGTCATGTAGCATTGTGAT
The DNA here is from genome assembly GCF_965194825.1 of Balaenoptera physalus. Lineage (NCBI taxonomy): Eukaryota > Metazoa > Chordata > Mammalia > Artiodactyla > Balaenopteridae > Balaenoptera > Balaenoptera physalus. The sequence goes on from NW_028125346.1 coordinate 15,803, forward strand.
GACAGGGTCATGGAGCATTGTGATTACAGGGGTTATGGGGCACTGTGATGACAGGGGGCATGGAACATTGTGATGAAAAGTGTCATGGAACATTGTGCTGACAGGGATCATGGAGCTTTTTGGTAAGAGAGGCCTTGCCGATTTGTGATGGCAGGCGTCATGTGTCTTTGTGATGACAGCGGTCTTGGAGCATTGTGATGAAAGGGGTCATCGAGCACTGTGATTACAGGAGCCATGGAGCATTGTGAATACAAAGACTATGGAGCATTGAGATGACAAGTTTCATGGAGCATTGTGATAAAAGTGATCATGGATCATTGTGATGACAAGTGTCCTGGAACCTTGTGATGACACGGTTCATGGAGCATTGTGATGACAAGGACCATGGCGAATTGTGATGACATCTGTCATGGGGCATTGTGATGACAGTGGTCATCTAGAATTGTGATGAAAGGAATCATGGAGCACTGTGATGACAGGGGCCATGGAACATTGTGATGACAAAGGCCATGGAGCATTGTGATGACAAGTGTCATGGGGCATTTTGATGACATTGGCATGGAGCATTATGATGACAAGTGTTCTGGAGCGTTTTGATGACAAAGGCATGGAGCATTGTGATAAAAGTGCCCATGGAGCATTGTGATGAAAACGGCAGGGAACATTGTGATGACTGGGTTCATGGAGCATTGTGATAAAAGGGGCTATGGAGCCTTGAGATGACAGGCGTCATGAGGCATGGTGATGACACTGGTCATGGAGCATTGTGATGAAAGTGATCATGGAGCCATATGATATCAGGGGCCATGGAGCATTGTGATGACAGGGGTCATGGGGCATTGTGCTGAAAGCGGTCATGGAGCATTGCGATGAAAAGCGCTATGGAGCATTGTGATGACAAGGGCCATGGAGCATTGTGAATACAAGGGACATGGAGCCTTGTGATGACATAGGTCATGGATCATTGTAAAAACAGGTATCATTGGGCATTGTGATGACAGGGACATGGAATATTTTAATGTACGTTGCCATGGAGAGCTGTGATGAAAGGGATCATGTGGATTTGTAATGACAAGGGCCATGGAGCATTGTGATGAAACAAATCTTGGAGTATTTTGATGAAAGTTGTCATGGAGCATTGCGATGAAAAACACCAAGGAACATTGTGATGACAAGGGCCATCGTGCATTGTTATGACAAGTGTCATGGAGCATTGTGATGACAGGTGTCATGGAGCATCGTGATGAAATATGCCATGGAGAATTGTGATGAGAGGTGACATTGGGCAATGTGACGAAAGGGGTCATGGAGTACTGTGATTACAGGGGCCATGGAGCATTGTGATAACAAGTGACATGCAGAATAGTGATGACAGGCGTCAGAGAGCATTGTGATGACAATTGACATTTAGCATTTTGATGACAGGTGTCATCAGGCATTGTGTTGAAAGGGGTCACGGAGTATTGTGATGACAAAGGCTATAGAGCATTGTGATGACAGGGGTCATGGAGCACTGTGATGACGTGGGCCATGGAGCATTGTGAAGACAAGATTCATGTAGCATTGTAATGACACGGGCATAAAGCATGGTGATTACAACAGACCTGGAGCATTGTGATGACAAGGGCATGGAGCATTGTGATTACAGGAAATGTGGAGCATTGTGATGACAAGTGTCATGCAATATTGTGCAGACACAATTCATGGAGCATTTTGATGAGAGTGGCCTTGGAGCACAGTGATGAGAGACGTCATGGGGCATTATGGTGACAATGGTCAAGGAGAATTGTGATGAAAGTGTTCATGGAGTAACGCTATTATCGGGACAATGGAGCATTGTGAATACAAAGGCCATGGAGCATTGAGATAACAGAGTTCATGGAGCATTGTGATGTAAGTGGTCATGGATCACTGTGAAGACAAGTATCCTGGAACCTTGTGATGACACGGTTCATACAGCATTGAGATGACAAGGGCCAAGTAGAATTGTGATGACACGTGTCATGGGGCATTGTGATGACATTGGTCATCTTGCATTGTGATGACAGTGGTCATGTAGAATTTTGATTAAAGGTATCATGGAGCACTGTGATGACAAAGGCCAAGGAAGATTTTGATGACAAGTGTCATTGAGCAATGGGATGACACGAGTTTGGAGTATTATGATGACAAGTGTTCTGGAGCATTGTGATGACAAGGGCATGGAGCATTGTGATTACAGAGGCCATGGAGCATTTTGATGACAACGGCATGGAGTATTGTGATGACAGGGGTCATTGAGCATTGTGATTACAAAGACCATGAGGCATTGTGATGACAGGGGCCTTGGAGCATTGTGATGACAATGGTCATCGAGCCTTGTGATGAGAGGGGTCATAGAGCATTGTCATGAGAAAGACCATGGAGCATGGTGATAACAGAGGCCATGGAACATTGTGATGACAAGGCCATGTACCATTTTGATTATATCGGTCATGGAGCATGGTGATGACAAGGGCAGGGAACATTGTGGTGACCGGGGTCATGGAGCATTTTGATGACAACTTTCATGGAACGTTTTGATGACAGGGGTCAGGGAGCATTGTGTTGAAAGGGAACATGGAGCAGTGTGATTATAGGGTCCATGGAACATTGTGAATACATAGGCCATGGAACAATGTGATGACAGGGGTCATGTAGAATTGTGATGACAGGGTCATGGAGCATTGTGATTACAGGGGTTATGGGGCACTGTGATGACAGGGGGCATGGAGCATTGTGATGAAAATTGTCCTGGAGCATTGTGATGACAGCGGTCACAGAGAATTGGGATGAAAGGTATCATGCAGCATTGTGATGACAATGGTCATGGACCATATTGATGACAGGGGTCATGGAACATTCTGATGACAAGGTTCATAAAGCATTTTGATGACAGGGGTCATGGAGCATTGTGTTGACACGGGCATGGAGCATTGTAGTGATAGGATATCTGAAGCATTGTGATGAAAAGGGGATAGAGCATTTTGACGACAGGGTCCAAGGAGCATTGTGCCGACAATGGCACGGAGCACTGTGATGAAAACGGTACTGGAGCACTGTGAGGAAAGGAGTCATGGATCATTGTGATGACAGGGGTCATGGAGCTTTGTGATGACAAGGGTCATGGAGCATTGTGATGACACGGTCAAGGAACATTGCGATGACAAGATTTCAGGAGCATTGTGATGAAAGGGCATGGAGCATTGTGATTAAAGGTGACAAGGAGCATTGTGATGATATGGGCAGAGAACTTTGTGATGACAGGGGTCATGGAACATTGTGATGAAAAGTGTCATGGAACATTGCGGAGACAGGGATCATGGAGCTTTTTGGTAAGAGAGTCCTAGGAGATTTGTGATGGCAGGCATCATGGAGCATTGTGATGACAGCCGTCTTGGAGCAATGTGATGACTAGTGTCATGGGGCATTTTGATGGCATTGGTATGGAACATTATGATGACAAGTGTTCTGGAACATTTTGATGACAAGGGCATGGAGCATTGTGATGACAGGGCCCATGGAGCATTGTGATGAAAAGGGCAGGGAACATTGTGATGACTGGGTTCATGGAGCATTGTGATGAAAGGGGCCATGGAGCATTGAGATGACAGGCGTCATGAGGCATGGTGATGACACTGGTCATGGAGCATTGTGATCAAAGAGATCATGGAGCAATATGATAACAGGGGCCATGGAGCATTGTGATGACAGGTGTATTGGAGCATTGTGATGAAAGTAGTCATGGATCATTGTGATGACATGTGTCCTGGAACACTGTGATGACACGGTTCATCGAGTATTGTGATGACAAGGGTCATAGCGAATTGTGATGACAGGTGTCATGGGGCATTGTGATGACATTGATCATCTAGGAATTGTGATGAAATGTATCATGGAGCACTGTGATGCCTGGGGTCATGAAGCATTGTTATGAAAATTGTCCTGGATTATGTGATGACAGCAGTCATGGAGAATTGTGATGACAAGGATTATGCAGCATTGTGTTGACAAGGGTATGGACTATTGTGATGACAATGGTCATGGAGCAATGTGATGAAAGTTTTCATGGAACATCGTGATGAAAAGTGCCTGGGAGCATTGTGACGATAAAGGCCATGGAGCATTGTGATGACAAGTGTCATGGAGCATTGTAATGAAAGGTTTCATTGTGCACTGTGATGACAAGGGGGATGGAGTATTGTGATGAAACTGGTCCTGGAGCATTGTGGTAACAGAAGCCGTGGAGCATTGTGATGACAGGCATCATGGAGCATTGTGAAGAAAGGGACAATGGGGAATTGTAATGACAATAGAGAAATGTGATGAAAATGGTCAGCGAGCATAGTGATTAAAGTGGTCATTGAGAATTGTGATGAAAAGCGACATAGAGCATTGTGATGACAAAGGTCATGGAGAACTGTGATGACCAGGGTTATGTAGCATTGTGATGACACGGTCATGGAACATTGTGATGACAAGAATTCTGGAGCATTGTGATGACACGGGCATGAAGCATGGTGATGACAACAGACCTGGAGCATTGTGATGACAAGGGCGTGGAGCATTGTGATTACAGGAGACATGGAGCATTGTGATGACATTGGCAGGGATCATTGTGATTACAGGGATCATGGAGCATTGTGATGACAAGTGTCATGCAATATTGTGCTGACACAGTTCATGGAGCATTTTGATGAGGGTGGCCTTGGAGCACATTGATGAGAGACGTCATGGGGCATTATGGTGACAGTGGTCAAGGAGCATTTTGATGAAAGTGTTCATGGAGCAACGTGATTATCAGGACAATGGAGCATTGTGAATACAAAGGCCATGGAGCATTGAGATAACAGAGTTCATGGAGCATTGTGATGAAAATGGTCATGGATCACTGTGAAACAAGTGTCCTGGAACCTATTGATGACATGGTTCATACAGCATTGAGATGACAAGGGCCAAGGCGAATTGTGATGAAATGTATCATGGGGCATTGTGGTGACATTGGTCATCTTGCATTGTGATGTCAGTGGTCATGTAGAATTTTGATTAAAGGTATCATGGGGCACTGTGATGACAAAGGCCAAGGAAGATTTTGATGACAAGTGTCATTGAGCAAAGGGTTGACACGGGAATGGAGTATTATGATGACAAGAGCTCTGGAGCATTTTGATGAAAAAGGCATGGAGCATTGTGAAGACAGTGCCCATGGAGCATTGTGATGAAAAGTGCAGGGAACATTGTGATGTCTAGGTTCATGGAGCATTGTGATGAAAGTGGCCATTGAGCATTGAGATGACAGGCGTCATGAAGCATGGTGAAGACAGTGGTCATGGAGCATTGTGATGAAAGAGATCATGGAGCAATATGATAGCACGGGCCATGGAGCCTTGTGATGACAGGGGTCATGGGGCATTGTGCTGAAAGTGGTCATGGAGCATTGCGATGAAAAGCGCTATGGAGCATTGTGATGACAAGGGCCATGGATCATTGTAAAAACAGGTATCATTGGGCATTGTGATGAAAGGGGCATGGAGCATTTTTATGTAAGTTGCCATGGAGAGTTGTGATGAAAGGGATCATGTGGATTTGTAATGACAAGGGCCATGGAGCATTGTGATGAAACAAATCTTGGAGTATCTTGATGAAAGTTGTCATGGAGCATTGCGATGAAAAGCACCAAGGAACATTGTGATGACAAGAACCATCGAGCATTGTGATGACAAGTGTCATGGAGCATTGTGATGACAGGTGTCATGGAGCATCGTGATGACAAATGCCATGGAGAATTGTGATGAGAGGTGGCATTGGGCAATGTGACGAAAGGGATCATGGAGTACTGTGATTACAGGGGCCATGGAGCATTGTGATAACAAGTGACATGGAGAATAGTGATGACAGGCGTCATAGAGCATTGTGATGACAAGTGACATTTAGCATTTTGATGACATGGGTCATCAGGCATTGTGTTGACAGGGGTCATGGAGTATTGTGATGACAAAGGCAATAGAGCATTGTGATGACAGGGGTCATGGAGCACTGTGATGACATGGGCCATGGAGCATTGTGAAGACAAGATTCATGGAGTATTGTGATGACACGGGCATGAAGCATGGTGATGACCACAGACCTGGAGCATTGTGATGACATTGGCAGGGATCATTGTGATTACAGGGATCATGGAGCATTGTGATGACAAGTGTCATGCAATATTGTGCTGACACAGATCAGGGAGCATTTTGATGAGAGTGGCCTTGGAGCGCAGTAATGAGAGACGTCATGGGGCATTATGGTGGCAGTGGTCAAGGAGCATTGTGATGAAAGTGTTCATGGAGCAACGCTATTATCGGGACAATGGAGCATTGTGAATACAAAGGCCATGGAGCATTGAGATGACAGGGTTCATGGAGCATTGTGATGAAAGTGATCATAGTTCATTGTGATGACAAGTGTCCTGGAACCTTGTGATGACACGGTTCATGGAGCATTGTGATGACAAGGACCATGGCGAATTGTGATGACATCTGTCATGGGGCATTGTGATGACAGTGGTCATCTAGAATTGTGATGAAAGGTATCATGGAGCACTGTGATGACAGGGGCCATGGAACATTGTGATGACAAAGGCCATGGAGCATTGTGATGACAAGTGTCATGGGGCATTTTGATGACATTGGCATGGAGCATTATGATGACAAGTGTTCTGGAGCATTGTGATGAAAAGGGCAGGGAACATTGTGATGACTGGGTTCATGGAGCATTGTGATGAAAGGGGCCATGGAGCATTGAGATGACAGGCGTCATGAGGCATGGTGATGACACTGGTCATGGAGCATTGTGATCAAAGAGATCATGGAGCAATATGATAACAGGGGCCATGGAGCATTGTGATGACAGGTGTATTGGAGCATTGTGATGAAAGTAGTCATGGATCATTGTGATGACATGTGTCCTGGAACACTGTGATGACACGGTTCATCGAGTATTGTGATGACAAGGGTCATAGCGAATTGTGATGACAGGTGTCATGGGGCATTGTGATGACATTGATCATCTAGGAATTGTGATGAAATGTATCATGGAGCACTGTGATGACTGGGGGCATGAAGCATTGTTATGAAAATTGTCCTGGATTATGTGATGACAGCAGTCATGGAGAATTGTGATGACAAGGATTATGCAGCATTGTGTTGACAAGGGTATGGACTATTGTGATGACAATGGTCATGGAGCAATGTGATGAAAGTTTTCATGGAACATCGTGATGAAAAGTGCCTGGGAGCATTGTGACGATAAAGGCCATGGAGCATTGTGATGACAAGTGTCATGGAGCATTGTAATGAAAGGTTTCATTGTGCACTGTGATGACAAGGGGGATGGAGTATTGTGATGAAACTGGTCCTGGAGCATTGTGGTAACAGAAGCCGTGGAGCATTGTGATGACAGGCATCATGGAGCATTGTGAAGAAAGGGACAATGGGGAATTGTAATGACAATAGAGAAATGTGATGAAAATGGTCAGCGAGCATAGTGATTAAAGTGGTCATTGAGAATTGTGATGAAAAGCGACATAGAGCATTGTGATGACAAAGATCATGGAGAACTGTGATGACCAGGGTTATGTAGCATTGTGATGACACGGTCATGGAACATTGTGATGACAAGAATTCTGGAGCATTGTGATGACACGGGCATGAAGCATGGTGATGACAACAGACCTGGAGCATTGTGATGACAAGGGCGTGGAGCATTGTGATTACAGGAGACATGGAGCATTGTGATGACATTGGCAGGGATCATTGTGATTACAGGGATCATGGAGCATTGTGATGACAAGTGTCATGCAATATTGTGCTGACACAGTTCATGGAGCATTTTGATGAGGGTGGCCTTGGAGCACATTGATGAGAGACGTCATGGGGCATTATGGTGACAGTGGTCAAGGAGCATTTTGATGAAAGTGTTCATGGAGCAACGTGATTATCAGGACAATGGAGCATTGTGAATACAAAGGCCATGGAGCATTGAGATAACAGAGTTCATGGAGCATTGTGATGAAAATGGTCATGGATCACTGTGAAACAAGTGTCCTGGAACCTATTGATGACATGGTTCATACAGCATTGAGATGACAAGGGCCAAGGCGAATTGTGATGAAATGTATCATGGGGCATTGTGGTGACATTGGTCATCTTGCATTGTGATGTCAGTGGTCATGTAGAATTTTGATTAAAGGTATCATGGGGCACTGTGATGACAAAGGCCAAGGAAGATTTTGATGACAAGTGTCATTGAGCAAAGGGTTGACACGGGAATGGAGTATTATGATGACAAGAGCTCTGGAGCATTTTGATGAAAAAGGCATGGAGCATTGTGAAGACAGTGCCCATGGAGCATTGTGATGAAAAGTGCAGGGAACATTGTGATGTCTAGGTTCATGGAGCATTGTGATGAAAGTGGCCATTGAGCATTGAGATGACAGGCGTCATGAAGCATGGTGAAGACAGTGGTCATGGAGCATTGTGATGAAAGAGATCATGGAGCAATATGATAGCACGGGCCATGGAGCCTTGTGATGACAGGGGTCATGGGACATTGTGCTGAAAGTGGTCATGGAGCATTGCGATGAAAAGCGCTATGGAGCATTGTGATGACAAGGGCCATGGATCATTGTAAAAACAGGTATCATTGGGCATTGTGATGAAAGGGGCATGGAGCATTTTTTTGTAAGTTGCCATGGAGAGTTGTGATGAAAGGGATCATGTGGATTTGTAATGACAAGGGCCATGGAGCATTGTGATGAAACAAATCTTGGAGTATCTTGATGAAAGTTGTCATAGAGCATTGCGATGAAAAGCACCAAGGAACATTGTGATGACAAGAACCATCGAGCATTGTGATGACAAGTGTCATGGAGCATTGTGATGACAGGTGTCATGGAGCATCGTGATGACAAATGCCATGGAGAATTGTGATGAGAGGTGGCATTGGGCAATGTGACGAAAGGGATCATGGAGTACTGTGATTACAGGGGCCATGGAGCATTGTGATAACAAGTGACATGGAGAATAGTGATGACAGGCGTCATAGAGCATTGTGATGACAAGTGACATTTAGCATTTTGATGACATGGGTCATCAGGCATTGTGTTGACAGGGGTCATGGAGTATTGTGATGACAAAGGCAATAGAGCATTGTGATGACAGGGGTCATGGAGCACTGTGATGACATGGGCCATGGAGCATTGTGAAGACAAGATTCATGGAGTATTGTGATGACATGGGCATGAAGCATGGTGATGACCACAGACCTGGAGCATTGTGATGACATTGGCAGGGATCATTGTGATTACAGGGATCATGGAGCATTGTGATGACAAGTGTCATGCAATATTGTGCTGACACAGATCAGGGAGCATTTTGATGAGAGTGGCCTTGGAGCGCAGTAATGAGAGACGTCATGGGGCATTATGGTGGCAGTGGTCAAGGAGCATTGTGATGAAAGTGTTCATGGAGCCACGCTATTATCGGGACAATGGAGCATTGTGAATACAAAGGCCATGGAGCATTGAGATAACAGAGTTCATGGAGCATTGTGATGAAAGTGGTCATGGATCACTGTGATGACAAGTGTCCTGGAACCTAGTGATGACACGGTTCATACCACATTGAGATGACAAGGGCCAAGGAGAATTGTGATGACACGTGTCATGGGGCATTGTGATGACATTGATCATCTAGGAATTGTGATGAAAGGTATCATGGAGCACTGTGATGGCTGGGTGCATGAAACATTGTTATGAAAATTGTCCTGGATTATTGTGATGACAGCCGTCATGGAGAATTGTGATGACAGCAATCATGGAGAATTGTGATGACAGGGATTATGCAGCATTGTGTTGACAAGGTTTTGGACTATTGTGATGACAATGGTCGTGGAGCAATGTGATGAAAGTTTTCATGGAACATCGTGAAGAAAAGTGCCTGGGAGCATTGTGACGATAAAGGCCATGGAGCATTGTGATGACAAGTGTCATGGAGCATTGTAAAGAAAGGTTTCATTGTGCACTGTGATGACAAGGGGGATGGAGTATTGTGATGAAACTGGTCCTGGAGCATTGTGATAACAAAAGCCATGGAGCATTGTGATGACAGGCATCATGGAGCATTGTGAAGAAAGGGGCCATGGGGAATTGTAATGACAATAGAGAAATGTGATAAAAATGGTCAGCGAGCATAGTGATTAAACTGGTCATTGAGAATTGTGATGAAAAGCGACATAGAGCATTGTGATGACAAAGGTCATGGAACATTGTGATGAGCAGGGTCATGTAGCATTGTGATGCCACGGTCATGGAACATTGTGTTGAAAAGAATTCTGGAGCATTGTGAGGAAAAAAGCATGGAGCATTGTGATTATAGGGGACATGGAGCATTGTGATGACATGGGCAGGGAACACTGTGATGACAGGTGTTATGGAGCAATGTGATGACAAGTGTCATGGAACATTGTGATGAGAGGTGCCTTGGAGAATTGTGATGACAGGCGTCATGGGGCATTGAGATGACAGTGGTCATGGAGCATTATGATGAAAGGTGTTATGGAGCACTGTGATTACAGGAGCCATGGAGCATTGTGAATACAAAGGCCATAGAGCATTGAGATTACACTGGTCATGGAGCATTGTGATGAAAGTGGTCATGGATCATTGTGATGACAAGTGTCCTGGGACCCTGTGATGACATGGTTCATGGAGCATTGTGATGACAACGGTCATGGCGAATTGTGATGACAGTGTCATGAGGCATTGTGATGGCAGTGGTCATCTAGAAATGTGATTAAAGTTATTATGGAGCACATTAATGAGAGGGGCCAAGGAGCATTGTGATGACAAGTGTCATGGAGCATGGTGATGAAACGGACATGGAGCATTATAATTACAAGAGTCCTGGAGCCTTGTGATGACAAGGGCATGGAGCATTGTGATTACAGGGGTCATGGAGCAGTGTGATGACAAAGGCTTGGAGCACTGTGATGACAAGGGCCATGGAGCATTGTGATTACAGGGGTCATGGGGCACTGTGATGAGTGAGGTCATGGAGCATTGTGATGAAACGGGTCATGGAGCACTGTGATTACAGGGGCCATGGAGAATTGTGATGACAAAGGCAATGGAGCATTGTGATGACAGTGGTCATGGAGCTTTGTGATGACATGGGCCATGAAGCATTGTGAAGACAAGATTCATGGAGTATTGTGATGACACGGGCATGAAGCATGGTGATGACCACAGACCTGGAGCATTGTGATGACATTGGCAGGGATCATTGTGATTACAGGGATCATGGAGCATTGTGATGACAAGTGTCATGCAATATTGTGCTGACACAGATCAGGGAGCATTTTGATGAGAGTGGCCTTGGAGCGCAGTAATGAGAGACGTCATGGGGCATTATGGTGGCAGTGGTCAAGGAGCATTGTGATGAAAGTGTTCATGGAGCAATGCTATTATCGGGACAATGGAGCATTGTGAATACAAAGGCCATGGAGCATTGAGATAACAGAGTTCATGGAGCATTGTGATGAAAGTGGTCATGGATCACTGTGATGACAAGTGTCCTGGAACCTAGTGATGACACGGTTCATACCGCATTGAGATGACAAGGGCCAAGGAGAATTGTGATGACACGTGTCATGGGGCATTGTGATGACATTGGTCATCTTGCATTGTGATGACAGTGGTCATGTAGAATTTTGATTAAAGTTATCATGGAGAACTGTGATGACAAAGGCCAAGGAAGATTTTGATGACAAGTGTCATTGAGCAATGGGATGACACGGGATTGGAGTATTATGATGACAAGTGTTCTGGAGCATTGTGATGACAAGGGCATGGAGCATTGTGATTACAGAGGCCATGGAGCATTGTGATGACAACAGCATGGAGTATTGTGATGACAGGGGTCATTGAGCATTGTGATTACAAAGACCATGAGGCATTGTGATGACAGGGGCCTTGGAGCATTGTGATGACAATGGTCATCGAGCATTGTGATGAGAGGGGTCATACAGCATTGTGATGAGAAAGACCATGGAGCATGGTGATGACAGATGCCATGGAACATTGTGATGACAAGGCCATGTACCATTTTGATTACAAGGGTCATGGAGCATTGTGATGACAAGGGCAGGGAACCTTGTGGTGACCGGGGTCATGGATCATTTTGATGACAACTTTAATGGAACGTTGTGATAACAGGGGTCATGGAGCATTGTGTTGAAAGGGAACATGGAGCACTGTGATTACAGGGTCCATGGAACATTGTGACTACATAGGCCATGGAACAATGTGATGACAGGGGTCATGTAGCATTGTGATGACAGGGTCATGGAGCATTGTGATTACAGGGGTTATGGGGCACTGTGATGACAAAGGCCAAGGAAGATTTTAATGACAAATGTCATTGAGCAAAGGGTTGACCCGGGAATGGAGTATTATGATGACAAGAGCTCTGGAGCATTTTGATGAAAAAGGCATGGAGCATTGTGAAGACAGTGCCCATGGAGCATTGTGATGAAAAGTGCAGGGAACATTGTGATGTCTAGGTTCATGGAGCATTGTGATGAAAGTGGCCATTGAGCATTGAGATGACAGGCGTCATGAAGCATGGTGAAGACAGTGGTCATGGAGCATTGTGATGAAAGAGATCATGGAGCAATATGATATCACGGGCCATGGAGCCTTGTGATGACAGGGGTCATGGGGCATTGTGCTGAAAGTGGTCATGGAGCATTGCGATGAAAAGCGCTATGGAGCATTGTGATGACAAGGGCCATGGATCATTGTAAAAACAGGTATCATTGGGCATTGTGATGAAAGGGGCATGGAGCATATTTATGTAAGTTGCCATGGAGAGTTGTGATGAAAGGGATCATGTGGATTTGTAATGACAAGGGCCATGGAGCATTGTGATGAAACAAATCTTGGAGTATCTTGATGAAAGTTGTCATGGAGCATTGCGATGAAAAGCACCAAGGAACATTGTGATGACAAGAACCATCGAGCATTGTGATGACAAGTGTCATGGAGCATTGTGATGACAGGTGTCATGGAGCATCGTGATGACAAATGCCATGGAGAATTGTGATGAGAGGTGGCATTGGGCAATGTGACGAAAGGGATCATGGAGTACTGTGATTACAGGGGCCATGGAGCATTGTGATAACAAGTGACATGGAGAATAGTGATGACAGGCGTCATAGAGCATTGTGATGACAAGTGACATTTAGCATTTTGATGACATGGGTCATCAGGCATTGTGTTGACAGGGGTCATGGAGTATTGTGATGACAAAGGCAAAAGAGCATTGTGATGACAGGGGTCATGGAGCACTGTGATGACATGGGCCATGGAGCATTGTGAAGACAAGATTCATGGAGTATTGTGATGACACGGGCATGAAGCATGGTGATGACCACAGACCTGGAGCATTGTGATGACATTGGCAGGGATCATTGTGATTACAGGGATCATGGAGCATTGTGATGACAAGTGTCATGCAATATTGTGCTGACACAGATCAGGGAGCATTTTGATGAGAGTGGCCTTGGAGCGCAGTAATGAGAGACGTCATGGGGCATTATGGTGGCAGTGGTCAAGGAGCATTGTGATGAAAGTGTTCATGGAGCAACGCTATTATCGGGACAATGGAGCATTGTGAATACAAAGGCCATGGAGCATTGAGATAACAGAGTTCATGGAGCATTGTGATGAAAGTGGTCATGGATCACTGTGATGACAAGTGTCCTGGAACCTAGTGATGACACGGTTCATACCGCATTGAGATGACAAGGGCCAAGGAGAATTGTGATGACACGTGTCATGGGGCATTGTGATGACATTGACCATCTAGGAATTGTGATGAAAGGTATCATGGAGCACTGTGATGGCTGGGTGCATGAAACATTGTTATGAAAATTGTCCTGGATTATTGTGATGACAGCCGTCATGGAGAATTGTGATGACAGCAATCATGGAGAATTGTGATGACAGGGATTATGCAGCATTGTGTTGACAAGGTTTTGGACTATTGTGATGACAATGGTCTTGGAGCAATGTGATGAAAGTTTTCATGGAATATCGTGAAGAAAAGTGCCTGGGAGCATTGTGACGATAAAGGCCATGGAGCATTGTGATGACAAGTGTCATGGAGCATTGTAAAGAAAGGTTTCATTGTGCACTGTGATGACAAGGGGCATGGAGTATTGTGATGAAACTGGTCCTGGAGCATTGTGATAACAAAAGCCATGGAGCATTGTGATGACAGGCATCATGGAGCATTGTGAAGAAAGGGGCCATGGGGAATTGTAATGACAATAGAGAAATGTGATAAAAATGGTCAGCGAGCATAGTGATTAAACTGGTCATTGAGAATTGTGATGAAAAGCGACATAGAGCATTGTGATGACAAAGGTCATGGAACATTGTGATGAGCAGGGTCATATAGCATTGTGATGCCACGGTCATGGAACATTGTGTTGAAAAGAATTCTGGAGCATTGTGAGGAAAAAAGCATGGAGCATTGTGATTATAGGGGACATGGAGCATTGTGATGACATGGGCAGGGAACACTGTGATGACAGGTGTTATGGAGCAATGTGATGACAAGTGTCATGGAACATTGTGATGAGAGGTGCCTTGGAGAATTGTGATGACAGGCGTCATGGGGCATTGAGATGACAGTGGTCATGGAGCATTATGATGAAAGGTGTTATGGAGCACTGTGATTACAGGAGCCATGGAGCATTGTGAATACAAAGGCCATAGAGCATTGAGATTACACTGGTCATGGAGCATTGTGATGAAAGTGGTCATGGATCATTGTGATGACAAGTGTCCTGGGACCCTGTGATGACATGGTTCATGGAGCATTGTGATGACAACGGTCATGGCGAATTGTGATGACAGTGTCATGAGGCATTGTGATGGCAGTGGTCATCTAGAAATGTGATTAAAGTTATTATGGAGCACATTAATGAGAGGGGCCAAGGAGCATTGTGATGACAAGTGTCATGGAGCATGGTGATGAAACGGACATGGAGCATTATAATTACAAGAGTCCTGGAGCCTTGTGATGACAAGGGCATGGAGCATTGTGATTACAGGGGTCATGGAGCAGTGTGATGACAAAGGCTTGGAGCACTGTGATGACAAGGGCCATGGAGCATTGTGATTACAGGGGTCATGGGGCACTGTGATGAGTGAGGTCATGGAGCATTGTGATGAAACGGGTCATGGAGCACTGTGATTACAGGGGCCATGGAGAATTGTGATGACAAAGGCAATGGAGCATTGTGATGACAGTGGTCATGGAGCTTTGTGATGACAAGCGTCATGGATCATTGTGATGACAGGGTTCATGGAGCTTTGTGATGAGAAGTGTCATGGATCATTGTGATGACAGGGGTCATGGAGATTTGTGATGACAAGCATCAAGGAGCATTGTGATGACACGGTCAAGGAACATTGCGATGACAAGAATTCTGGAGCATTGTGATGAAAGGGCATGGAGCATTGTGATTAAAGGTGAAAAGGAGCATTGTGATGATATGGGCAGAGAACTTTGTGATGACAGGGGTCATGGAGCATTGTGATGAAAAGTGTCATCGAACATTGTGCTGACAGGGATCATGGAGTTTTTTGGAAGAGAGGCCTTGGATCTTAGTGATGGCAGGTGTCATGGGGCATTGTGATGAGAGCGGTCTTGGAGCATTGTGATGAAAGGGGTCATGGAGCACTGTGATTCCACGGACCATGGAGCATTGTGAATACAAAGGCTATGGAGCATTGAGATGACAGGGTTCATGGAGCATTGTGATGACAAGTGTCCTGGAACCTTGTGATGACACGGTTCATGGAGCATTGTGATGACAAGGACCATGGCGAATTGTGATGACATCTGTCATGGGGCATTGTGATGACAGTGGTCATCAAGAATTGTGATGAAAGGTATCATGGAGCACTGTGATGACAGGGGCCATGGAACATTGTGATGACAAAGGCCATGGAGCATTGTGATGACAAGTGTCATGGGGCATTTTTATGACATTGGCATGGAGCATTATGATGACATGTGTTCTGGAGCATTGTGATGAAAAGGGCAGGGAACATTGTGATGACTGGGTTCATGGAGCATTGTGATGAAAGGGGCCATGGAGCATTGAGATGACAGGCGTCATGAGGCATGGTGATGACACTGGTCATGGAGCATTGTGATCAAAGAGATCATGGAGCAATATGATAACAGGGGCCATGGAGCATTGTGATGACAGGTGTATTGGAGCATTGTGATGAAAGTAGTCATGGATCATTGTGATGACATGTGTCCTGGAACACTGTGATGACACGGTTCATCGAGTATTGTGATGACAAGGGTCATAGCGAATTGTGATGACAGGTGTCATGGGGCATTGTGATGACATTGATCATCTAGGAATTGTGATGAAATGTATCATGGAGCACTGTGATGACTGGGGGCATGAAGCATTGTTATGAAAATTGTCCTGGATTATGTGATGACAGCAGTCATGGAGAATTGTGATGACAAGGATTATGCAGCATTGTGTTGACAAGGGTATGGACTATTGTGATGACAATGGTCATGGAGCAATGTGATGAAAGTTTTCATGGAACATCGTGATGAAAAGTGCCTGGGAGAATTGTGACGATAAAGGCCATGGAGCATTGTGATGACAAGTGTCATGGAGCATTGTAATGAAAGGTTTCATTGTGCACTGTGATGACAAGGGGGATGGAGTATTGTGATGAAACTGGTCCTGGAGCATTGTGATAACAGAAGCCGTGGAGCATTGTGATGACAGGCATCATGGAGCATTGTGAAGAAAGGGACAATGGGGAATTGTAATGACAATAGAGAAATGTGATGAAAATGGTCAGCGAGCATAGTGATTAAAGTGGTCATTGAGAATTGTGATGAAAAGCGACATAGAGCATTGTGATGACAAAGGTCATGGAGAACTGTGATGACCAGGGTTATGTAGCATTGTGATGACACGGTCATGGAACATTGTGATGACAAGAATTCTGGAGCATTGTGATGACACGGGCATGAAGCATGGTGATGACAACAGACCTGGAGCATTGTGATGACAAGGGCGTGGAGCATTGTGATTACAGGAGACATGGAGCATTGTGATGACATTGGCAGGGATCATTGTGATTACAGGGATCATGGAGCATTGTGATGACAAGTGTCATGCAATATTGTGCTGACACAGTTCATGGAGCATTTTGATGAGAGTGGCCTTGGAGCACATTGATGAGAGACGTCATGGGGCATTATGGTGACAGTGGTCAAGGAGCATTTTGATGAAAGTGTTCATGGAGCAACGTGATTATCAGGACAATGGAGCATTGTGAATACAAAGGCCATGGAGCATTGAGATAACAGAGTTCATGGAGCATTGTGATGAAAATGGTCATGGATCACTGTGAAACAAGTGTCCTGGAACCTATTGATGACATGGTTCATACAGCATTGAGATGACAAGGGCCAAGGCGAATTGTGATGAAATGTATCATGGGGCATTGTGGTGACATTGGTCATCTTGCATTGTGATGTCAGTGGTCATGTAGAATTTTGATTAAAGGTATCATGGGGCACTGTGATGACAAAGGCCAAGGAAGATTTTGATGACAAGTGTCATTGAGCAAAGGGTTGACACAGGAATGGAGTATTATGATGACAAGAGCTCTGGAGCATTTTGATGAAAAAGGCATGGAGCATTGTGAAGACAGTGCCCATGGAGCATTGTGATGAAAAGTGCAGGGAACATTGTGATGTCTAGGTTCATGGAGCATTGTGATGAAAGTGGCCATTGAGCATTGAGATGACAGGCGTCATGATGCATGGTGAAGACAGTGGTCATGGAGCATTGTGATGAAGGAGATCATGGAGCAATATGATATCACGGGCCATGGAGCATTGTGATGACAAGGGTCATGCAATATTGGGCTGACACAGATCAGGGAGCATTTTGATGAGAGTGGCCTTGGAGCACAGTAATGAGAGACGTCATGGGGCATTATGGTGGCAGTGGTCAAGGAGCATTGTGATGAAAGTGTTCATGGAGCAACGCTATTATCGGGACAATGGAGCATTGTGAATACAAAGGCCATGGAGCATTGAGATAACAGAGTTCATGGAGCATTGTGATGAAAGTGGTCATGGATCACTGTGATGACAAGTGTCCTGGAACCTAGTGATGACACGGTTCATACCGCATTGAGATGACAAGGGCCAAGGAGAATTGTGATGACACGTGTCATGGGGCATTGTGATGACATTGATCATCTAGGAATTGTGATGAAAGATATCATGAAGCACTGTGATGGCTGGGTGCATGAAACATTGTTATGAAAATTGTCCTGGATTATTGTGATGACAGCCGTCATGGAGAATTGTGATGACAGCAATCATGGAGAATTGTGATGACAGGGATTATGCAGCATTGTGTTGACAAGGTTTTGGACTATTGTGATGACAATGGTCGTGGAGCAATGTGATGAAAATTTTCATGGAACATCGTGAAGAAAAGTGCCTGGGAGCATTGTGACGATAAAGGCCATGGAGCATTGTGATGACAAGTGTCATGGAGCATTGTAAAGAAAGGTTTCATTGTGCACTGTGATGACAAGGGGGATGGAGTATTGTGATGAAACTGGTCCTGGAGCATTGTGATAACAAAAGCCATGGAGCATTGTGATGACAGGCATCATGCAGCATTGTGAAGAAAGGGGCCATGGGGAATTGTAATGACAATAGAGAAATGTGATAAAAATGGTCAGCGAGCATAGTGATTAAACTGGTCATTGAGAATTGTGATGAAAAGCGACATAGAGCATTGTGATGACAAAGGTCATGGAACATTGTGATGAGAGGTGCCTTGGAGAATTGTGATGACAGGCGTCATGGGGCATTGAGATGACAGTGGTCATGGAGCATTATGATGAAAGGTGTTATGGAGCACTGTGATTACAGGAGCCATGGAGCATTGTGAATACAAAGGCCATAGAGCATTGAGATTACACTGGTCATGGAGCATTGTAATGAAAGTGGTCATGGATCATTGTGATGACAAGTGTCCTGGGACCCTGTGATGACATGGTTCATGGAGCATTGTGATGACAACGTTCATGGCGAATTGTGATGACAGTGTCATGAGGCATTGTGATGGCAGTGGTCATCTAGAAATGTGATTAAAGTTATTATGGAGCACATTAATGAGAGGGGCCAAGGAGCATTGTGATGACAAGTGTCATGGAGCATGGTGATGAAACGGACATGGAGCATTATAATTACAAGAGTCCTGGAGCCTTGTGATGACACGGGCATGGAGCATTGTGATTACAGGGGTCATGGAGCAGTGTGATGACAAAGGCTTGCAGCACTGTGATGACAAGGGCCATGGAGCATTGTGATTACAGGGGTCATGGGGCACTGTGATGAGTGAGGTCATGGAGCATTGTGATGAAACGGGTCATGGAGCACTGTGATTACAGGGGCCATGGAGAATTGTGATGACAAAGGCAATGGAGCATTGTGATGACAGTGGTCATGGAGCTTTGTGATGACAAGCGTCATGGATCATTGTGATGACAGGGGTCATGGAGCTTTGTGATGAGAAGTGTCATGGATCATTGTGATGACAGGGGTCATGGAGATTTGTGATGACAAGCATCATGGAGCATTGTGATGACACGGTCAAGGAACATTGCGATGACAAGAATTCTGGAGCATTGTGATGAAAGGGCAAGGAGCATTGTGATTAAAGGTGAAAAGGAGCATTGTGATGATATGGGCAGAGAACTTTGTGATGACAGGGGTCATGGAACATTGTGATGAAAAGTGTCATCGAACATTGTGCTGACAGGGATCATGGAGTTTTTTGGAAGAGAGGCCTTGGATCTTAGTGATGGCAGGTGTCATGGGGCATTGTGATGAGAGCGGTCTTGGAGCATTGTGATGAAAGGGGTCATGGAGCACTGTGATTCCACGGACCATGGAGCATTGTGAATACAAAGGCTATGGAGCATTGAGATGACAGGGTTCATGGAGCATTGTGATGACAAGTGTCCTGGAACCTTGTGATGACACGGTTCATGGAGCATTGTGATGACAAGGACCATGGCGAATTGTGATGACATCTGTCATGGGGCATTGTGATGACAGTGGTCATCTAGAATTGTGATGAAAGGTATCATGGAGCACTGTGATGACAGGGGCCATGGAACATTGTGATGACAAAGGCCATGGAGCATTGTGATGACAAGTGTCATGGGGCATTTTGATGACATTGGCATGGAGCATTATGATGACAAGTGTTCTGGAGCATTGTGATGAAAAGGGCAGGGAACATTGTGATGACTGGGTTCATGGAGCATTGTGATGAAAAGGGCAGGGAACATTGTGATGACTGGGTTCATGGAGCATTGTGATGAAAGGGGCCATGGAGCATTGAGATGACAGGCGTCATGAGGCATGGTGATGGCACTGGTCATGGAGCATTGTGATCAAAGAGATCATGGAGCAATATGATAACAGGGGCCATGGAGCATTGTGATGACAGGTGTATTGGAGCATTGTGATGAAAGTAGTCATGGATCATTGTGATGACATGTGTCCTGGAACACTGTGATGACACGGTTCATCGAGTATTGTGATGACAAGGGTCATAGCGAATTGTGATGACAGGTGTCATGGGGCATTGTGATGACATTGATCATCTAGGAATTGTGATGAAATGTATCATGGAGCACTGTGATGACTGGGGGCATGAAGCATTGTTATGAAAATTGTCCTGGATTATGTGATGACAGCAGTCATGGAGAATTGTGATGACAAGGATTATGCAGCATTGTGTTGACAAGGGTATGGACTATTGTGATGACAATGGTCATGGAGCAATGTGATGAAAGTTTTCATGGAACATCGTGATGAAAAGTGCCTGGGAGCATTGTGACGATAAAGGCCATGGAGCATTGTGATGACAAGTGTCATGGAGCATTGTAATGAAAGGTTTCATTGTGCACTGTGATGACAAGGGGGATGGAGTATTGTGATGAAACTGGTCCTGGAGCATTGTGGTAACAGAAGCCGTGGAGCATTGTGATGACAGGCATCATGGAGCATTGTGAAGAAAGGGACGATGGGGAATTGTAATGACAATAGAGAAATGTGATGAAAATGGTCAGCGAGCATAGTGATTAAAGTGGTCTTTGAGAATTGTGATGAAAAGCGACATAAAGCATTGTGATGACAAAGGTCAGGGAGACCTGTGATGACCAGGGTCATGTAGCATTGTGATGACACGGTCATGGAACATTGTGATGACAAGAATTCTGGAGCATTGTGATGCCACCGTCATGGAACATTGTGATCACAAGAATTCTGGAGCATTGTGAGGAAAAAGGCATGGAGCATTTTGATCATAGGGGACATGGAGCATTGTGATGACAAAGGCCATGGAGCATTGTGGTGACAGGTGTCATGGAGCATTGAGATGAAACGGGTCATGGACCATTATGATGAGAGTGGTCATGGAGAATTGTGATGACAGTGGCCATGGGGAATTTGGATGAAAGGCGTACTGGAGCACTTTGAGGAAATGTTTCATGGAGACTTGTGATGACAAGGGCAGTTGAGCATCATGATGACAGGGGTCATGGGGCATTGTGGTGAAAGCGGTCATGGAGCATTGCGATGAAAAGCGCTATGGAGCATTGTGATGACAAGGGCCCTGGAGCAATGTGAATACAAGGGACATGGAGCCTTGTGATGACAAGGGTCATGGATCAGTGTAAGAACAGGTATCTTTGGGCATTGTGATGACAGGGGCATGGAGCATTTTTATGTAAGTTGCCATAGACAATTGTGATGAAAGGGATCATGTGGATTTGTAATGACAAGGGCCATGGAGCATTGTGATGAAACAAATCTTGGAGTATTTTGATGAGAGTTGTCATGGAGCATTGCGATGAAAAGCACCAAGGAACATTGTGATGACAAGGGACATCGAGCATTGTGATGACAAGTGTCATGGAGCATTGTGATGACAGGTGTCATGGAGCATCGTGATGACAAATGCCATGGAGAATTGTGATAAGAGGTGGCATTGGGCATTGTGATGATAGGGGTCATGGAGTACTGTGATTAGAGGGGTCATGGAGCATTGTGATAACAAGTGACATGGAGAATAGTGATGACAGGCGTCATAGAGCATTGTGATGACAAGTGCCATTTAGCATTTTGATGACTGGAGTCATCAGGCATTGTGTTGACAGGAGTCACGGAGCATTGTGATGACATGGGCCATGGAGCATTGTGAAGACAAGATTCATGGAGCATCGTGATGACACGGGCATGAAGCATGGTGATGAAAACAGACCTGGAGCATTGTGATGACAAGGGCATGGTGCATTGTGATTACAGGAGACATGGAACATTGTGATGTTATTGGCAGGGATCATTGTGATTACAGGGATCATAGAGCATTGTGATGACAACTGTCATGCAATATTGGGCTGACACAGATCATAGAGCATTTTGATGAGAGTGGCCTTGGAGCACAGTGATGAGAAACGTCATGGGTCATTACGGTGACAGTGGTCAAGGAGCATTGTGATGAAAGTGTTCATGGAACACCACGATTATCGGGACAATGGAACATTGGGAATACAATGGCCATGGAGCATTGCGATAACAGAGTTCGTGGGGCATTGTGATGAATGTTGTCATGGATCTTTTTGATGACAAGTGTCCTGAAACCTAGTGATGACACGGTTCATACAGCATTGAGATAACAAGGGCCAAGGCGAATTGTGATGACACGTGTCTTGGGGCATTGTGATGACATTGGTCACCTTGCATTGTGATGACAATGGTCATGTAGAATTTTGATTAAAGTTATCATGGATCACTGTGATGACAAAGGCCAGGGAACATTTTGATGACAAATGTCATTGAGCAATGGGATGACACGGGAATGGAGTATTATGCTGTCAAGTGTTCTGGAGCATTGTGATTACAGGGGCCATGGAGCATTGTGATGACAAAGGCATGGAGCATTGTGATGACAGGGGTCATGGAGCTTTGTGATTACAAGACCATGAGGCATTGTGATGACAGGGGCCTTGGAGCATTGTGATGACAATGGTCATCAAGCATAGTGATGACAGGGGTCATAGAGCATTGTGATGAGAAAGACCATGGAGCATGGTGATGACAGAGGCCATGGAGCATTGTGGTGACAAGGCCATGTAGCACTGTGATTACAAGGGTCATGGAGCATTGTGATGACAAGAGCAGGGAACCTTGTGGTGACCAGGGTCACGGAGACTTTTGATGACAACTTTCATGGAACTTTGTGATGACAGGGTTCATGGACCATTGTGTTGAAAGGGAACATGGAGCAGTGTGATTACAGGGTCCATGGAGCATTGTGAATACATAGGCCATGGAACAATGTGATGACAGGGGTCATGTAGCATTGTGATGACAGGGTCATGGAGCATTGTGATGACAAGTGTCCTGGAACCTTGTGATGACACGGTTCATGGAGCATTGTGATGACAAGGACCATGGCGAATTGTGATGACATCTGTCATGGGGCATTGTGATGACAGTGGTCATCAAGAATTGTGATGAAAGGTATCATGGAGCACTGTGATGACAGGGGCCATGGAACATTGTGATGACAAAGGCCATGGAGCATTGTGATGACAAGTGTCATGGGGCATTTTTATGACATTGGCATGGAGCATTATGATGACATGTGTTCTGGAGCATTGTGATGAAAAGGGCAGGGAACATTGTGATGACTGGGTTCATGGAGCATTGTGATGAAAGGGGCCATGGAGCATTGAGATGACAGGCGTCATGAGGCATGGTGATGACACTGGTCATGGAGCATTGTGATCAAAGAGATCATGGAGCAATATGATAACAGGGGCCATGGAGCATTGTGATGACAGGTGTATTGGAGCATTGTGATGAAAGTAGTCATGGATCATTGTGATGACATGTGTCCTGGAACACTGTGATGACACGGTTCATCGAGTATTGTGATGACAAGGGTCATAGCGAATTGTGATGACAGGTGTCATGGGGCATTGTGATGACATTGATCATCTAGGAATTGTGATGAAATGTATCATGGAGCACTGTGATGACTGGGGGCATGAAGCATTGTTATGAAAATTGTCCTGGATTATGTGATGACAGCAGTCATGGAGAATTGTGATGACAAGGATTATGCAGCATTGTGTTGACAAGGGTATGGACTATTGTGATGACAATGGTCATGGAGCAATGTGATGAAAGTTTTCATGGAACATCGTGATGAAAAGTGCCTGGGAGAATTGTGACGATAAAGGCCATGGAGCATTGTGATGACAAGTGTCATGGAGCATTGTAATGAAAGGTTTCATTGTGCACTGTGATGACAAGGGGGATGGAGTATTGTGATGAAACTGGTCCTGGAGCATTGTGATAACAGAAGCCGTGGAGCATTGTGATGACAGGCATCATGGAGCATTGTGAAGAAAGGGACAATGGGGAATTGTAATGACAATAGAGAAATGTGATGAAAATGGTCAGCGAGCATAGTGATTAAAGTGGTCATTGAGAATTGTGATGAAAAGCGACATAGAGCATTGTGATGACAAAGGTCATGGAGAACTGTGATGACCAGGGTTATGTAGCATTGTGATGACACGGTCATGGAACATTGTGATGACAAGAATTCTGGAGCATTGTGATGACACGGGCATGAAGCATGGTGATGACAACAGACCTGGAGCATTGTGATGACAAGGGCGTGGAGCATTGTGATTACAGGAGACATGGAGCATTGTGATGACATTGGCAGGGATCATTGTGATTACAGGGATCATGGAGCATTGTGATGACAAGTGTCATGCAATATTGTGCTGACACAGTTCATGGAGCATTTTGATGAGAGTGGCCTTGGAGCACATTGATGAGAGACGTCATGGGGCATTATGGTGACAGTGGTCAAGGAGCATTTTGATGAAAGTGTTCATGGAGCAACGTGATTATCAGGACAATGGAGCATTGTGAATACAAAGGCCATGGAGCATTGAGATAACAGAGTTCATGGAGCATTGTGATGAAAATGGTCATGGATCACTGTGAAACAAGTGTCCTGGAACCTATTGATGACATGGTTCATACAGCATTGAGATGACAAGGGCCAAGGCGAATTGTGATGAAATGTATCATGGGGCATTGTGGTGACATTGGTCATCTTGCATTGTGATGTCAGTGGTCATGTAGAATTTTGATTAAAGGTATCATGGGGCACTGTGATGACAAAGGCCAAGGAAGATTTTGATGACAAGTGTCATTGAGCAAAGGGTTGACACAGGAATGGAGTATTATGATGACAAGAGCTCTGGAGCATTTTGATGAAAAAGGCATGGAGCATTGTGAAGACAGTGCCCATGGAGCATTGTGATGAAAAGTGCAGGGAACATTGTGATGTCTAGGTTCATGGAGCATTGTGATGAAAGTGGCCATTGAGCATTGAGATGACAGGCGTCATGATGCATGGTGAAGACAGTGGTCATGGAGCATTGTGATGAAGGAGATCATGGAGCAATATGATATCACGGGCCATGGAGCATTGTGATGACAAGGGTCATGCAATATTGGGCTGACACAGATCAGGGAGCATTTTGATGAGAGTGGCCTTGGAGCACAGTAATGAGAGACGTCATGGGGCATTATGGTGGCAGTGGTCAAGGAGCATTGTGATGAAAGTGTTCATGGAGCAACGCTATTATCGGGACAATGGAGCATTGTGAATACAAAGGCCATGGAGCATTGAGATAACAGAGTTCATGGAGCATTGTGATGAAAGTGGTCATGGATCACTGTGATGACAAGTGTCCTGGAACCTAGTGATGACACGGTTCATACCGCATTGAGATGACAAGGGCCAAGGAGAATTGTGATGACACGTGTCATGGGGCATTGTGATGACATTGATCATCTAGGAATTGTGATGAAAGATATCATGAAGCACTGTGATGGCTGGGTGCATGAAACATTGTTATGAAAATTGTCCTGGATTATTGTGATGACAGCCGTCATGGAGAATTGTGATGACAGCAATCATGGAGAATTGTGATGACAGGGATTATGCAGCATTGTGTTGACAAGGTTTTGGACTATTGTGATGACAATGGTCGTGGAGCAATGTGATGAAAATTTTCATGGAACATCGTGAAGAAAAGTGCCTGGGAGCATTGTGACGATAAAGGCCATGGAGCATTGTGATGACAAGTGTCATGGAGCATTGTAAAGAAAGGTTTCATTGTGCACTGTGATGACAAGGGGGATGGAGTATTGTGATGAAACTGGTCCTGGAGCATTGTGATAACAAAAGCCATGGAGCATTGTGATGACAGGCATCATGCAGCATTGTGAAGAAAGGGGCCATGGGGAATTGTAATGACAATAGAGAAATGTGATAAAAATGGTCAGCGAGCATAGTGATTAAACTGGTCATTGAGAATTGTGATGAAAAGCGACATAGAGCATTGTGATGACAAAGGTCATGGAACATTGTGATGAGAGGTGCCTTGGAGAATTGTGATGACAGGCGTCATGGGGCATTGAGATGACAGTGGTCATGGAGCATTATGATGAAAGGTGTTATGGAGCACTGTGATTACAGGAGCCATGGAGCATTGTGAATACAAAGGCCATAGAGCATTGAGATTACACTGGTCATGGAGCATTGTAATGAAAGTGGTCATGGATCATTGTGATGACAAGTGTCCTGGGACCCTGTGATGACATGGTTCATGGAGCATTGTGATGACAACGTTCATGGCGAATTGTGATGACAGTGTCATGAGGCATTGTGATGGCAGTGGTCATCTAGAAATGTGATTAAAGTTATTATGGAGCACATTAATGAGAGGGGCCAAGGAGCATTGTGATGACAAGTGTCATGGAGCATGGTGATGAAACGGACATGGAGCATTATAATTACAAGAGTCCTGGAGCCTTGTGATGACACGGGCATGGAGCATTGTGATTACAGGGGTCATGGAGCAGTGTGATGACAAAGGCTTGCAGCACTGTGATGACAAGGGCCATGGAGCATTGTGATTACAGGGGTCATGGGGCACTGTGATGAGTGAGGTCATGGAGCATTGTGATGAAACGGGTCATGGAGCACTGTGATTACAGGGGCCATGGAGAATTGTGATGACAAAGGCAATGGAGCATTGTGATGACAGTGGTCATGGAGCTTTGTGATGACAAGCGTCATGGATCATTGTGATGACAGGGGTCATGGAGCTTTGTGATGAGAAGTGTCATGGATCATTGTGATGACAGGGGTCATGGAGATTTGTGATGACAAGCATCATGGAGCATTGTGATGACACGGTCAAGGAACATTGCGATGACAAGAATTCTGGAGCATTGTGATGAAAGGGCAAGGAGCATTGTGATTAAAGGTGAAAAGGAGCATTGTGATGATATGGGCAGAGAACTTTGTGATGACAGGGGTCATGGAACATTGTGATGAAAAGTGTCATCGAACATTGTGCTGACAGGGATCATGGAGTTTTTTGGAAGAGAGGCCTTGGATCTTAGTGATGGCAGGTGTCATGGGGCATTGTGATGAGAGCGGTCTTGGAGCATTGTGATGAAAGGGGTCATGGAGCACTGTGATTCCACGGACCATGGAGCATTGTGAATACAAAGGCTATGGAGCATTGAGATGACAGGGTTCATGGAGCATTGTGATGACAAGTGTCCTGGAACCTTGTGATGACACGGTTCATGGAGCATTGTGATGACAAGGACCATGGCGAATTGTGATGACATCTGTCATGGGGCATTGTGATGACAGTGGTCATCTAGAATTGTGATGAAAGGTATCATGGAGCACTGTGATGACAGGGGCCATGGAACATTGTGATGACAAAGGCCATGGAGCATTGTGATGACAAGTGTCATGGGGCATTTTGATGACATTGGCATGGAGCATTATGATGACAAGTGTTCTGGAGCATTGTGATGAAAAGGGCAGGGAACATTGTGATGACTGGGTTCATGGAGCATTGTGATGAAAAGGGCAGGGAACATTGTGATGACTGGGTTCATGGAGCATTGTGATGAAAGGGGCCATGGAGCATTGAGATGACAGGCGTCATGAGGCATGGTGATGGCACTGGTCATGGAGCATTGTGATCAAAGAGATCATGGAGCAATATGATAACAGGGGCCATGGAGCATTGTGATGACAGGTGTATTGGAGCATTGTGATGAAAGTAGTCATGGATCATTGTGATGACATGTGTCCTGGAACACTGTGATGACACGGTTCATCGAGTATTGTGATGACAAGGGTCATAGCGAATTGTGATGACAGGTGTCATGGGGCATTGTGATGACATTGATCATCTAGGAATTGTGATGAAATGTATCATGGAGCACTGTGATGACTGGGGGCATGAAGCATTGTTATGAAAATTGTCCTGGATTATGTGATGACAGCAGTCATGGAGAATTGTGATGACAAGGATTATGCAGCATTGTGTTGACAAGGGTATGGACTATTGTGATGACAATGGTCATGGAGCAATGTGATGAAAGTTTTCATGGAACATCGTGATGAAAAGTGCCTGGGAGCATTGTGACGATAAAGGCCATGGAGCATTGTGATGACAAGTGTCATGGAGCATTGTAATGAAAGGTTTCATTGTGCACTGTGATGACAAGGGGGATGGAGTATTGTGATGAAACTGGTCCTGGAGCATTGTGGTAACAGAAGCCGTGGAGCATTGTGATGACAGGCATCATGGAGCATTGTGAAGAAAGGGACGATGGGGAATTGTAATGACAATAGAGAAATGTGATGAAAATGGTCAGCGAGCATAGTGATTAAAGTGGTCTTTGAGAATTGTGATGAAAAGCGACATAAAGCATTGTGATGACAAAGGTCAGGGAGACCTGTGATGACCAGGGTCATGTAGCATTGTGATGACACGGTCATGGAACATTGTGATGACAAGAATTCTGGAGCATTGTGATGCCACCGTCATGGAACATTGTGATCACAAGAATTCTGGAGCATTGTGAGGAAAAAGGCATGGAGCATTTTGATCATAGGGGACATGGAGCATTGTGATGACAAAGGCCATGGAGCATTGTGGTGACAGGTGTCATGGAGCATTGAGATGAAACGGGTCATGGACCATTATGATGACAGTGGTCATGGAGAATTGTGATGACAGTGGCCATGGGGAATTTGGATGAAAGGCGTACTGGAGCACTTTGAGGAAATGTTTCATGGAGACTTGTGATGACAAGGGCAGTTGAGCATCATGATGACAGGGGTCATGGGGCATTGTGGTGAAAGCGGTCATGGAGCATTGCGATGAAAAGCGCTATGGAGCATTGTGATGACAAGGGCCCTGGAGCAATGTGAATACAAGGGACATGGAGCCTTGTGATGACAAGGGTCATGGATCAGTGTAAGAACAGGTATCTTTGGGCATTGTGATGACAGGGGCATGGAGCATTTTTATGTAAGTTGCCATAGACAATTGTGATGAAAGGGATCATGTGGATTTGTAATGACAAGGGCCATGGAGCATTGTGATGAAACAAATCTTGGAGTATTTTGATGAGAGTTGTCATGGAGCATTGCGATGAAAAGCACCAAGGAACATTGTGATGACAAGGGACATCGAGCATTGTGATGACAAGTGTCATGGAGCATTGTGATGACAGGTGTCATGGAGCATCGTGATGACAAATGCCATGGAGAATTGTGATAAGAGGTGGCATTGGGCATTGTGATGATAGGGGTCATGGAGTACTGTGATTAGAGGGGTCATGGAGCATTGTGATAACAAGTGACATGGAGAATAGTGATGACAGGCGTCATAGAGCATTGTGATGACAAGTGCCATTTAGCATTTTGATGACTGGAGTCATCAGGCATTGTGTTGACAGGAGTCACGGAGCATTGTGATGACATGGGCCATGGAGCATTGTGAAGACAAGATTCATGGAGCATCGTGATGACACGGGCATGAAGCATGGTGATGAAAACAGACCTGGAGCATTGTGATGACAAGGGCATGGTGCATTGTGATTACAGGAGACATGGAACATTGTGATGTTATTGGCAGGGATCATTGTGATTACAGGGATCATAGAGCATTGTGATGACAACTGTCATGCAATATTGGGCTGACACAGATCATAGAGCATTTTGATGAGAGTGGCCTTGGAGCACAGTGATGAGAAACGTCATGGGTCATTACGGTGACAGTGGTCAAGGAGCATTGTGATGAAAGTGTTCATGGAACACCACGATTATCGGGACAATGGAACATTGGGAATACAATGGCCATGGAGCATTGCGATAACAGAGTTCGTGGGGCATTGTGATGAATGTTGTCATGGATCTTTTTGATGACAAGTGTCCTGAAACCTAGTGATGACACGGTTCATACAGCATTGAGATAACAAGGGCCAAGGCGAATTGTGATGACACGTGTCTTGGGGCATTGTGATGACATTGGTCACCTTGCATTGTGATGACAATGGTCATGTAGAATTTTGATTAAAGTTATCATGGATCACTGTGATGACAAAGGCCAGGGAACATTTTGATGACAAATGTCATTGAGCAATGGGATGACACGGGAATGGAGTATTATGCTGTCAAGTGTTCTGGAGCATTGTGATTACAGGGGCCATGGAGCATTGTGATGACAAAGGCATGGAGCATTGTGATGACAGGGGTCATGGAGCTTTGTGATTACAAGACCATGAGGCATTGTGATGACAGGGGCCTTGGAGCATTGTGATGACAATGGTCATCAAGCATAGTGATGACAGGGGTCATAGAGCATTGTGATGAGAAAGACCATGGAGCATGGTGATGACAGAGGCCATGGAGCATTGTGGTGACAAGGCCATGTAGCACTGTGATTACAAGGGTCATGTAGCATTGTGATGACAAGAGCAGGGAACCTTGTGGTGACCAGGGTCACGGAGACTTTTGATGACAACTTTCATGGAACTTTGTGATGACAGGGTTCATGGACCATTGTGTTGAAAGGGAACATGGAGCAGTGTGATTACAGGGTCCATGGAGCATTGTGAATACATAGGCCATGGAACAATGTGATGACAGGTGTCATGTAGCATTGTGATGACAGGGTCATGGAGCATTGTGATTACAGGTGTTAAGGGGCACTGTGATGACAGGGGGCATGGAGCATTGTGATGAAAATTGTCATCGAACATTGTGTTGACAGGGATCATGGAGCTTTTTTGTAAGAGAGGCCTTGGATCTTAGTGATGGCAGGTGTCATGGGGCATTGTGATGACAGCGGTCTTGGAGCATTGTGATGAAAGGGGTCATGGAGCACTGTGATTCCACGGACCATGGAGCATTGTGAATACAAAGGCTATGGAGCATTGAGATGACAGGGTTCATGGAGCATTGTGATGAAAGTGATCATAGTTCATTGTGATGACAAGTGTCTTGGAACCTTGTGATGACACGGTTCATGGAGCATTGTGATGACAAGGACCATGGCGAATTGTGATGACATCTGTCATGGGGCATTGTGATGACAGTGGTCATCTAGAATTGTGATGAAAGGTATCATGGAGCACTGTGATGACAGGGGCCATGGAACATTGTGATGACAAAGGCCATGGAGCATTGTGATGACAAGTGTCATGGGGCATTTTGATGACATTGGCATGGAGCATTATGATGACAAGTGTTCTGGAGCATTGTGATGAAAAGGGCAGGGAACATTGTGATGACTGGGTTCATGGAGCATTGTGATGAAAGGGGCCATGGAGCATTGAGATGACAGGCGTCATGAGGCATGGTGATGACACTGGTCATGGAGCATTGTGATCAAAGAGATCATGGAGCAATATGATAACAGGGGCCATGGAGCATTGTGATGACAGGTGTATTGGAGCATTGTGATGAAAGTAGTCATGGATCATTGTGATGACATGTGTCCTGGAACACTGTGATGACACGGTTCATCGAGTATTGTGATGACAAGGGTCATAGCGAATTGTGATGACAGGTGTCATGGGGCATTGTGATGACATTGATCATCTAGGAATTGTGATGAAATGTATCATGGAGCACTGTGATGACTGGGGGCATGAAGCATTGTTAT
Source organism: Balaenoptera physalus (assembly GCF_965194825.1). Taxonomy (NCBI): domain Eukaryota; kingdom Metazoa; phylum Chordata; class Mammalia; order Artiodactyla; family Balaenopteridae; genus Balaenoptera; species Balaenoptera physalus. The sequence continues at coordinate 48,111 of NW_028125346.1, forward strand.
GAAAATTGTCCTGGATTATGTGATGACAGCAGTCATGGAGAATTGTGATGACAAGGATTATGCAGCATTGTGTTGACAAGGGTATGGACTATTGTGATGACAATGGTCATGGAGCAATGTGATGAAAGTTTTCATGGAACATCGTGATGAAAAGTGCCTGGGAGCATTGTGACGATAAAGGCCATGGAGCATTGTGATGACAAGTGTCATGGAGCATTGTAATGAAAGGTTTCATTGTGCACTGTGATGACAAGGGGGATGGAGTATTGTGATGAAACTGGTCCTGGAGCATTGTGGTAACAGAAGCCGTGGAGCATTGTGATGACAGGCATCATGGAGCATTGTGAAGAAAGGGACAATGGGGAATTGTAATGACAATAGAGAAATGTGATGAAAATGGTCAGCGAGCATAGTGATTAAAGTGGTCATTGAGAATTGTGATGAAAAGCGACATAGAGCATTGTGATGACAAAGATCATGGAGAACTGTGATGACCAGGGTTATGTAGCATTGTGATGACACGGTCATGGAACATTGTGATGACAAGAATTCTGGAGCATTGTGATGACACGGGCATGAAGCATGGTGATGACAACAGACCTGGAGCATTGTGATGACAAGGGCGTGGAGCATTGTGATTACAGGAGACATGGAGCATTGTGATGACATTGGCAGGGATCATTGTGATTACAGGGATCATGGAGCATTGTGATGACAAGTGTCATGCAATATTGTGCTGACACAGTTCATGGAGCATTTTGATGAGGGTGGCCTTGGAGCACATTGATGAGAGACGTCATGGGGCATTATGGTGACAGTGGTCAAGGAGCATTTTGATGAAAGTGTTCATGGAGCAACGTGATTATCAGGACAATGGAGCATTGTGAATACAAAGGCCATGGAGCATTGAGATAACAGAGTTCATGGAGCATTGTGATGAAAATGGTCATGGATCACTGTGAAACAAGTGTCCTGGAACCTATTGATGACATGGTTCATACAGCATTGAGATGACAAGGGCCAAGGCGAATTGTGATGAAATGTATCATGGGGCATTGTGGTGACATTGGTCATCTTGCATTGTGATGTCAGTGGTCATGTAGAATTTTGATTAAAGGTATCATGGGGCACTGTGATGACAAAGGCCAAGGAAGATTTTGATGACAAGTGTCATTGAGCAAAGGGTTGACACGGGAATGGAGTATTATGATGACAAGAGCTCTGGAGCATTTTGATGAAAAAGGCATGGAGCATTGTGAAGACAGTGCCCATGGAGCATTGTGATGAAAAGTGCAGGGAACATTGTGATGTCTAGGTTCATGGAGCATTGTGATGAAAGTGGCCATTGAGCATTGAGATGACAGGCGTCATGAAGCATGGTGAAGACAGTGGTCATGGAGCATTGTGATGAAGGAGATCATGGAGCAATATGATATCACGGGCCATGGAGCATTGTGATGACAGGGGTCATGGGGCATTGTGCTGAAAGTGGTCATGGAGCATTGCGATGAAAAGCGCTATGGAGCATTGTGATGACAAGGGCCATGGATCATTGTAAAAACAGGTATCGTTGGGCATTGTGATGAAAGGGGCATGGAGCATTTTTTTGTAAGTTGCCATGGAGAGTTGTGATGAAAGGGATCATGTGGATTTGTAATGACAAGGGCCATGGAGCATTGTGATGAAACAAATCTTGGAGTATCTTGATGAAAGTTGTCATAGAGCATTGCGATGAAAAGCACCAAGGAACATTGTGATGACAAGAACCATCGAGCATTGTGATGACAAGTGTCATGGAGCATTGTGATGACAGGTGTCATGGAGCATCGTGATGACAAATGCCATGGAGAATTGTGATGAGAGGTGGCATTGGGCAATGTGACGAAAGGGATCATGGAGTACTGTGATTACAGGGGCCATGGAGCATTGTGATAACAAGTGACATGGAGAATAGTGATGACAGGCGTCATAGAGCATTGTGATGACAAGTGACATTTAGCATTTTGATGACATGGGTCATCAGGCATTGTGTTGACAGGGGTCATGGAGTATTGTGATGACAAAGGCAATAGAGCATTGTGATGACAGGGGTCATGGAGCACTGTGATGACATGGGCCATGGAGCATTGTGAAGACAAGATTCATGGAGTATTGTGATGACACGGGCATGAAGCATGGTGATGACCACAGACCTGGAGCATTGTGATGACATTGGCAGGGATCATTGTGATTACAGGGATCATGGAGCATTGTGATGACAAGTGTCATGCAATATTGTGCTGACACAGATCAGGGAGCATTTTGATGAGAGTGGCCTTGGAGCGCAGTAATGAGAGACGTCATGGGGCATTATGGTGGCAGTGGTCAAGGAGCATTGTGATGAAAGTGTTCATGGAGCCACGCTATTATCGGGACAATGGAGCATTGTGAATACAAAGGCCATGGAGCATTGAGATAACAGAGTTCATGGAGCATTGTGATGAAAGTGGTCATGGATCACTGTGATGACAAGTGTCCTGGAACCTAGTGATGACACGGTTCATACCACATTGAGATGACAAGGGCCAAGGAGAATTGTGATGACACGTGTCATGGGGCATTGTGATGACATTGATCATCTAGGAATTGTGATGAAAGGTATCATGGAGCACTGTGATGGCTGGGTGCATGAAACATTGTTATGAAAATTGTCCTGGATTATTGTGATGACAGCCGTCATGGAGAATTGTGATGACAGCAATCATGGAGAATTGTGATGACAGGGATTATGCAGCATTGTGTTGACAAGGTTTTGGACTATTGTGATGACAATGGTCGTGGAGCAATGTGATGAAAGTTTTCATGGAACATCGTGAAGAAAAGTGCCTGGGAGCATTGTGACGATAAAGGCCATGGAGCATTGTGATGACAAGTGTCATGGAGCATTGTAAAGAAAGGTTTCATTGTGCACTGTGATGACAAGGGGGATGGAGTATTGTGATGAAACTGGTCCTGGAGCATTGTGATAACAAAAGCCATGGAGCATTGTGATGACAGGCATCATGGAGCATTGTGAAGAAAGGGGCCATGGGGAATTGTAATGACAATAGAGAAATGTGATAAAAATGGTCAGCGAGCATAGTGATTAAACTGGTCATTGAGAATTGTGATGAAAAGCGACATAGAGCATTGTGATGACAAAGGTCATGGAACATTGTGATGAGCAGGGTCATGTAGCATTGTGATGCCACGGTCATGGAACATTGTGTTGAAAAGAATTCTGGAGCATTGTGAGGAAAAAAGCATGGAGCATTGTGATTATAGGGGACATGGAGCATTGTGATGACATGGGCAGGGAACACTGTGATGACAGGTGTTATGGAGCAATGTGATGACAAGTGTCATGGAACATTGTGATGAGAGGTGCCTTGGAGAATTGTGATGACAGGCGTCATGGGGCATTGAGATGACAGTGGTCATGGAGCATTATGATGAAAGGTGTTATGGAGCACTGTGATTACAGGAGCCATGGAGCATTGTGAATACAAAGGCCATAGAGCATTGAGATTACACTGGTCATGGAGCATTGTGATGAAAGTGGTCATGGATCATTGTGATGACAAGTGTCCTGGGACCCTGTGATGACATGGTTCATGGAGCATTGTGATGACAACGGTCATGGCGAATTGTGATGACAGTGTCATGAGGCATTGTGATGGCAGTGGTCATCTAGAAATGTGATTAAAGTTATTATGGAGCACATTAATGAGAGGGGCCAAGGAGCATTGTGATGACAAGTGTCATGGAGCATGGTGATGAAACGGACATGGAGCATTATAATTACAAGAGTCCTGGAGCCTTGTGATGACAAGGGCATGGAGCATTGTGATTACAGGGGTCATGGAGCAGTGTGATGACAAAGGCTTGGAGCACTGTGATGACAAGGGCCATGGAGCATTGTGATTACAGGGGTCATGGGGCACTGTGATGAGTGAGGTCATGGAGCATTGTGATGAAACGGGTCATGGAGCACTGTGATTACAGGGGCCATGGAGAATTGTGATGACAAAGGCAATGGAGCATTGTGATGACAGTGGTCATGGAGCTTTGTGATGACATGGGCCATGGAGCATTGTGAAGACAAGATTCATGGAGTATTGTGATGACACGGGCATGAAGCATGGTGATGACCACAGACCTGGAGCATTGTGATGACATTGGCAGGGATCATTGTGATTACAGGGATCATGGAGCATTGTGATGACAAGTGTCATGCAATATTGTGCTGACACAGATCAGGGAGCATTTTGATGAGAGTGGCCTTGGAGCGCAGTAATGAGAGACGTCATGGGGCATTATGGTGGCAGTGGTCAAGGAGCATTGTGATGAAAGTGTTCATGGAGCAATGCTATTATCGGGACAATGGAGCATTGTGAATACAAAGGCCATGGAGCATTGAGATAACAGAGTTCATGGAGCATTGTGATGAAAGTGGTCATGGATCACTGTGATGACAAGTGTCCTGGAACCTAGTGATGACACGGTTCATACCGCATTGAGATGACAAGGGCCAAGGAGAATTGTGATGACACGTGTCATGGGGCATTGTGATGACATTGGTCATCTTGCATTGTGATGACAGTGGTCATGTAGAATTTTGATTAAAGTTATCATTGAGAACTGTGATGACAATGGCCAAGGAAGATTTTGATGACAAGTGTCATTGAGCAATGGGATGACACGGGATTGGAGTATTATGATGACAAGTGTTCTGGAGCATTGTGATGACAAGGGCATGGAGCATTGTGATTACAGAGGCCATGGAGCATTGTGATGACAACGGCATGGAGTATTGTGATGACAGGGGTCATTGAGCATTGTGATTACAAAGACCATAAGGCATTGTGATGACAGGGGCCTTGGAGCATTGTGATGACAATGGTCATCGAGCATTGTGATGAGAGGGGTCATACAGCATTGTGATGAGAAAGACCATGGAGCATGGTGATGACAGATGCCATGGAACATTGTGATGACAAGGCCATGTACCATTTTGATTACAAGGGTCATGGAGCATTGTGATGACAAGGGCAGGGAACCTTGTGGTGACCGGGGTCATGGATCATTTTGATGACAACTTTCATGGAACGTTGTGATAACAGGGGTCATGGAGCATTGTGTTGAAAGGGAACATGGAGCACTGTGATTACAGGGTCCATGGAACATTGTGACTACATAGGCCATGGAACAATGTGATGACAGGGGTCATGTAGCATTGTGATGACAGGGTCATGGAGCATTGTGATTACAGGGGTTATGGGGCACTGTGATGACAAAGGCCAAGGAAGATTTTGATGACAAGTGTCATTGAGCAAAGGGTTGACCCGGGAATGCAGTATTGTGATGACAAGAGCTCTGTAGCATTTTGATGAAAAAGGCATGGAGCATTGTGAAGACAGTGCCCATGGAGCATTGTGATGAAAAGTGCAGGGAACATTGTGATGTCTAGGTTCATGGAGCATTGTGATGAAAGTGGCCATTGAGCATTGAGATGACAGGCGTCATGAAGCATGGTGAAGACAGTGGTCATGGAGCATTGTGATGAAAGAGATCATGGAGCAATATGATATCACGGGCCATGGAGCCTTGTGATGACAGGGGTCATGGGGCATTGTGCTGAAAGTGGTCATGGAGCATTGCGATGAAAAGCGCTATGGAGCATTGTGATGACAAGGGCCATGGATCATTGTAAAAACAGGTATCATTGGGCATTGTGATGAAAGGGGCATGGAGCATATTTATGTAAGTTGCCATGGAGAGTTGTGATGAAAGGGATCATGTGGATTTGTAATGACAAGGGCCATGGAGCATTGTGATGAAACAAATCTTGGAGTATCTTGATGAAAGTTGTCATGGAGCATTGCGATGAAAAGCACCAAGGAACATTGTGATGACAAGAACCATCGAGCATTGTGATGACAAGTGTCATGGAGCATTGTGATGACAGGTGTCATGGAGCATCGTGATGACAAATGCCATGGAGAATTGTGATGAGAGGTGGCATTGGGCAATGTGACGAAAGGGATCATGGAGTACTGTGATTACAGGGGCCATGGAGCATTGTGATAACAAGTGACATGGAGAATAGTGATGACAGGCGTCATAGAGCATTGTGATGACAAGTGACATTTAGCATTTTGATGACATGGGTCATCAGGCATTGTGTTGACAGGGGTCATGGAGTATTGTGATGACAAAGGCAAAAGAGCATTGTGATGACAGGGGTCATGGAGCACTGTGATGACATGGGCCATGGAGCATTGTGAAGACAAGATTCATGGAGTATTGTGATGACACGGGCATGAAGCATGGTGATGACCACAGACCTGGAGCATTGTGATGACATTGGCAGGGATCATTGTGATTACAGGGATCATGGAGCATTGTGATGACAAGTGTCATGCAATATTGTGCTGACACAGATCAGGGAGCATTTTGATGAGAGTGGCCTTGGAGCGCAGTAATGAGAGACGTCATGGGGCATTATGGTGGCAGTGGTCAAGGAGCATTGTGATGAAAGTGTTCATGGAGCAACGCTATTATCGGGACAATGGAGCATTGTGAATACAAAGGCCATGGAGCATTGAGATAACAGAGTTCATGGAGCATTGTGATGAAAGTGGTCATGGATCACTGTGATGACAAGTGTCCTGGAACCTAGTGATGACACGGTTCATACCGCATTGAGATGACAAGGGCCAAGGAGAATTGTGATGACACGTGTCATGGGGCATTGTGATGACATTGATCATCTAGGAATTGTGATGAAAGGTATCATGGAGCACTGTGATGGCTGGGTGCATGAAACATTGTTATGAAAATTGTCCTGGATTATTGTGATGACAGCCGTCATGGAGAATTGTGATGACAGCAATCATGGAGAATTGTGATGACAGGGATTATGCAGCATTGTGTTGACAAGGTTTTGGACTATTGTGATGACAATGGTCTTGGAGCAATGTGATGAAAATTTTCATGGAATATCGTGAAGAAAAGTGCCTGGGAGCATTGTGACGATAAAGGCCATGGAGCATTGTGATGACAAGTGTCATGGAGCATTGTAAAGAAAGGTTTCATTGTGCACTGTGATGACAAGGGGCATGGAGTATTGTGATGAAACTGGTCCTGGAGCATTGTGATAACAAAAGCCATGGAGCATTGTGATGACAGGCATCATGGAGCATTGTGAAGAAAGGGGCCATGGGGAATTGTAATGACAATAGAGAAATGTGATAAAAATGGTCAGCGAGCATAGTGATTAAACTGGTCATTGAGAATTGTGATGAAAAGCGACATAGAGCATTGTGATGACAAAGGTCATGGAACATTGTGATGAGCAGGGTCATATAGCATTGTGATGCCACGGTCATGGAACATTGTGTTGAAAAGAATTCTGGAGCATTGTGAGGAAAAAAGCATGGAGCATTGTGATTATAGGGGACATGGAGCATTGTGATGACATGGGCAGGGAACACTGTGATGACAGGTGTTATGGAGCAATGTGATGACAAGTGTCATGGAACATTGTGATGAGAGGTGCCTTGGAGAATTGTGATGACAGGCGTCATGGGGCATTGAGATGACAGTGGTCATGGAGCATTATGATGAAAGGTGTTATGGAGCACTGTGATTACAGGAGCCATGGAGCATTGTGAATACAAAGGCCATAGAGCATTGAGATTACACTGGTCATGGAGCATTGTGATGAAAGTGGTCATGGATCATTGTGATGACAAGTGTCCTGGGACCCTGTGATGACATGGTTCATGGAGCATTGTGATGACCACGGTCATGGCGAATTGTGATGACAGTGTCATGAGGCATTGTGATGGCAGTGGTCATCTAGAAATGTGATTAAAGTTATTATGGAGCACATTAATGAGAGGGGCCAAGGAGCATTGTGATGACAAGTGTCATGGAGCATGGTGATGAAACGGACATGGAGCATTATAATTACAAGAGTCCTGGAGCCTTGTGATGACAAGGGCATGGAGCATTGTGATTACAGGGGTCATGGAGCAGTGTGATGACAAAGGCTTGGAGCACTGTGATGACAAGGGCCATGGAGCATTGTGATTACAGGGGTCATGGGGCACTGTGATGAGTGAGGTCATGGAGCATTGTGATGAAACGGGTCATGGAGCACTGTGATTACAGGGGCCATGGAGAATTGTGATGACAAAGGCAATGGAGCATTGTGATGACAGTGGTCATGGAGCTTTGTGATGACAAGCGTCATGGATCATTGTGATGACAGGGTTCATGGAGCTTTGTGATGAGAAGTGTCATGGATCATTGTGATGACAGGGGTCATGGAGATTTGTGATGACAAGCATCAAGGAGCATTGTGATGACACGGTCAAGGAACATTGCGATGACAAGAATTCTGGAGCATTGTGATGAAAGGGCATGGAGCATTGTGATTAAAGGTGAAAAGGAGCATTGTGATGATATGGGCAGAGAACTTTGTGATGACAGGGGTCATGGAGCATTGTGATGAAAAGTGTCATCGAACATTGTGCTGACAGGGATCATGGAGTTTTTTGGAAGAGAGGCCTTGGATCTTAGTGATGGCAGGTGTCATGGGACATTGTGATGAGAGCGGTCTTGGAGCATTGTGATGAAAGGGGTCATGGAGCACTGTGATTCCACGGACCATGGAGCATTGTGAATACAAAGGCTATGGAGCATTGAGATGACAGGGTTCATGGAGCATTGTGATGACAAGTGTCCTGGAACCTTGTGATGACACGGTTCATGGAGCATTGTGATGACAAGGACCATGGCGAATTGTGATGACATCTGTCATGGGGCATTGTGATGACAGTGGTCATCAAGAATTGTGATGAAAGGTATCATGGAGCACTGTGATGACAGGGGCCATGGAACATTGTGATGACAAAGGCCATGGAGCATTGTGATGACAAGTGTCATGGGGCATTTTGATGACATTGGCATGGAGCATTATGATGACATGTGTTCTGGAGCATTGTGATGAAAAGGGCAGGGAACATTGTGATGACTGGGTTCATGGAGCATTGTGATGAAAGGGGCCATGGAGCATTGAGATGACAGGCGTCATGAGGCATGGTGATGACACTGGTCATGGAGCATTGTGATCAAAGAGATCATGGAGCAATATGATAACAGGGGCCATGGAGCATTGTGATGACAGGTGTATTGGAGCATTGTGATGAAAGTAGTCATGGATCATTGTGATGACATGTGTCCTGGAACACTGTGATGACACGGTTCATCGAGTATTGTGATGACAAGGGTCATAGCGAATTGTGATGACAGGTGTCATGGGGCATTGTGATGACATTGATCATCTAGGAATTGTGATGAAATGTATCATGGAGCACTGTGATGACTGGGGGCATGAAGCATTGTTATGAAAATTGTCCTGGATTATGTGATGACAGCAGTCATGGAGAATTGTGATGACAAGGATTATGCAGCATTGTGTTGACAAGGGTATGGACTATTGTGATGACAATGGTCATGGAGCAATGTGATGAAAGTTTTCATGGAACATCGTGATGAAAAGTGCCTGGGAGAATTGTGACGATAAAGGCCATGGAGCATTGTGATGACAAGTGTCATGGAGCATTGTAATGAAAGGTTTCATTGTGCACTGTGATGACAAGGGGGATGGAGTATTGTGATGAAACTGGTCCTGGAGCATTGTGGTAACAGAAGCCGTGGAGCATTGTGATGACAGGCATCATGGAGCATTGTGAAGAAAGGGACAATGGGGAATTGTAATGACAATAGAGAAATGTGATGAAAATGGTCAGCGAGCATAGTGATTAAAGTGGTCATTGAGAATTGTGATGAAAAGCGACATAGAGCATTGTGATGACAAAGGTCATGGAGAACTGTGATGACCAGGGTTATGTAGCATTGTGATGACACGGTCATGGAACATTGTGATGACAAGAATTCTGGAGCATTGTGATGACACGGGCATGAAGCATGGTGATGACAACAGACCTGGAGCATTGTGATGACAAGGGCGTGGAGCATTGTGATTACAGGAGACATGGAGCATTGTGATGACATTGGCAGGGATCATTGTGATTACAGGGATCATGGAGCATTGTGATGACAAGTGTCATGCAATATTGTGCTGACACAGTTCATGGAGCATTTTGATGAGAGTGGCCTTGGAGCACATTGATGAGAGACGTCATGGGGCATTATGGTGACAGTGGTCAAGGAGCATTTTGATGAAAGTGTTCATGGAGCAACGTGATTATCAGGACAATGGAGCATTGTGAATACAAAGGCCATGGAGCATTGAGATAACAGAGTTCATGGAGCATTGTGATGAAAATGGTCATGGATCACTGTGAAACAAGTGTCCTGGAACCTATTGATGACATGGTTCATACAGCATTGAGATGACAAGGGCCAAGGCGAATTGTGATGAAATGTATCATGGGGCATTGTGGTGACATTGGTCATCTTGCATTGTGATGTCAGTGGTCATGTAGAATTTTGATTAAAGGTATCATGGGGCACTGTGATGACAAAGGCCAAGGAAGATTTTGATGACAAGTGTCATTGAGCAAAGGGTTGACACAGGAATGGAGTATTATGATGACAAGAGCTCTGGAGCATTTTGATGAAAAAGGCATGGAGCATTGTGAAGACAGTGCCCATGGAGCATTGTGATGAAAAGTGCAGGGAACATTGTGATGTCTAGGTTCATGGAGCATTGTGATGAAAGTGGCCATTGAGCATTGAGATGACAGGCGTCATGATGCATGGTGAAGACAGTGGTCATGGAGCATTGTGATGAAGGAGATCATGGAGCAATATGATATCACGGGCCATGGAGCATTGTGATGACAAGGGTCATGGGGCATTGTGCTGAAAGTGGTCATGGAGCATTGCGATGAAAAGCGCTATGGAGCATTGTGATGACAAGGGCCATGGATCATTGTAAAAACAGGTATCATTGGGCATTGTGATGAAAGGGGCAATTAGCATTTTTATGTAAGTTGCCATGGAGAGTTGTGATGAAAGGGATCATGTGGATTTGTAATGACAAGGGCCATGGAGCATTGTGATGAAACAAATCTTGGAGTATCTTGATGAAAGTTGTCATGGAGCATTGCGATGAAAAGCACCAAGGAACATTGTGATGACAAGATCCATCGAGCATTGTGATGACAAGTGTCATGGAGCATTGTGATGACAGGTGTCATGGAGCATCGTGATGACAAATGCCATGGAGAATTGTGATGAGAGGTGGCATTGGGCAATGTGACGAAAGGGATCATGGAGTACTGTGATTACAGGGGCCATGGAGCATTGTGATAACAAGTGACATGGAGAATAGTGATGACAGGCGTCATAGAGCATTGTGATGACAAGTGACATTTAGCATTTTGATGACATGGGTCATCAGGCATTGTGTTGACAGGGGTCATGGAGTATTGTGATGACAAAGGCAATAGAGCATTGTGATGACAGGGGTCATGGAGCACTGTGATGACATGGGCCATGGAGCATTGTGAAGACAAGATTCATGGAGTATTGTGATGACACGGGCATGAAGCATGGTGATGACCACAGACCTGGAGCATTGTGATGACATTGGCAGGGATCATTGTGATTACAGGGATCATGGAGCATTGTGATGACAAGTGTCATGCAATATTGGGCTGACACAGATCAGGGAGCATTTTGATGAGAGTGGCCTTGGAGCACAGTAATGAGAGACGTCATGGGGCATTTTGGTGGCAGTGGTCAAGGAGCATTGTGATGAAAGTGTTCATGGAGCAACGCTATTATCGGGACAATGGAGCATTGTGAATACAAAGGCCATGGAGCATTGAGATAACAGAGTTCATGGAGCATTGTGATGAAAGTGGTCATGGATCACTGTGATGACAAGTGTCCTGGAACCTAGTGATGACACGGTTCATACCGCATTGAGATGACAAGGGCCAAGGAGAATTGTGATGACACGTGTCATGGGGCATTGTGATGACATTGATCATCTAGGAATTGTGATGAAAGATATCATGAAGCACTGTGATGGCTGGGTGCATGAAACATTGTTATGAAAATTGTCCTGGATTATTGTGATGACAGCCGTCATGGAGAATTGTGATGACAGCAATCATGGAGAATTGTGATGACAGGGATTATGCAGCATTGTGTTGACAAGGTTTTGGACTATTGTGATGACAATGGTCGTGGAGCAATGTGATGAAAATTTTCATGGAACATCGTGAAGAAAAGTGCCTGGGAGCATTGTGACGATAAAGGCCATGGAGCATTGTGATGACAAGTGTCATGGAGCATTGTAAAGAAAGGTTTCATTGTGCACTGTGATGACAAGGGGGATGGAGTATTGTGATGAAACTGGTCCTGGAGCATTGTGATAACAAAAGCCATGGAGCATTGTGATGACAGGCATCATGCAGCATTGTGAAGAAAGGGGCCATGGGGAATTGTAATGACAATAGAGAAATGTGATAAAAATGGTCAGCGAGCATAGTGATTAAACTGGTCATTGAGAATTGTGATGAAAAGCGACATAGAGCATTGTGATGACAAAGGTCATGGAACATTGTGATGAGAGGTGCCTTGGAGAATTGTGATGACAGGCGTCATGGGGCATTGAGATGACAGTGGTCATGGAGCATTATGATGAAAGGTGTTATGGAGCACTGTGATTACAGGAGCCATGGAGCATTGTGAATACAAAGGCCATAGAGCATTGAGATTACACTGGTCATGGAGCATTGTAATGAAAGTGGTCATGGATCATTGTGATGACAAGTGTCCTGGGACCCTGTGATGACATGGTTCATGGAGCATTGTGATGACAACGTTCATGGCGAATTGTGATGACAGTGTCATGAGGCATTGTGATGGCAGTGGTCATCTAGAAATGTGATTAAAGTTATTATGGAGCACATTAATGAGAGGGGCCAAGGAGCATTGTGATGACAAGTGTCATGGAGCATGGTGATGAAACGGACATGGAGCATTATAATTACAAGAGTCCTGGAGCCTTGTGATGACACGGGCATGGAGCATTGTGATTACAGGGGTCATGGAGCAGTGTGATGACAAAGGCTTGCAGCACTGTGATGACAAGGGCCATGGAGCATTGTGATTACAGGGGTCATGGGGCACTGTGATGAGTGAGGTCATGGAGCATTGTGATGAAACGGGTCATGGAGCACTGTGATTACAGGGGCCATGGAGAATTGTGATGACAAAGGCAATGGAGCATTGTGATGACAGTGGTCATGGAGCTTTGTGATGACAAGCGTCATGGATCATTGTGATGACAGGGGTCATGGAGCTTTGTGATGAGAAGTGTCATGGATCATTGTGATGACAGGGGTCATGGAGATTTGTGATGACAAGCATCATGGAGCATTGTGATGACACGGTCAAGGAACATTGCGATGACAAGAATTCTGGAGCATTGTGATGAAAGGGCAAGGAGCATTGTGATTAAAGGTGAAAAGGAGCATTGTGATGATATGGGCAGAGAACTTTGTGATGACAGGGGTCATGGAACATTGTGATGAAAAGTGTCATCGAACATTGTGCTGACAGGGATCATGGAGTTTTTTGGAAGAGAGGCCTTGGATCTTAGTGATGGCAGGTGTCATGGGGCATTGTGATGAGAGCGGTCTTGGAGCATTGTGATGAAAGGGGTCATGGAGCACTGTGATTCCACGGACCATGGAGCATTGTGAATACAAAGGCTATGGAGCATTGAGATGACAGGGTTCATGGAGCATTGTGATGACAAGTGTCCTGGAACCTTGTGATGACACGGTTCATGGAGCATTGTGATGACAAGGACCATGGCGAATTGTGATGACATCTGTCATGGGGCATTGTGATGACAGTGGTCATCTAGAATTGTGATGAAAGGTATCATGGAGCACTGTGATGACAGGGGCCATGGAACATTGTGATGACAAAGGCCATGGAGCATTGTGATGACAAGTGTCATGGGGCATTTTGATGACATTGGCATGGAGCATTATGATGACAAGTGTTCTGGAGCATTGTGATGAAAAGGGCAGGGAACATTGTGATGACTGGGTTCATGGAGCATTGTGATGAAAAGGGCAGGGAACATTGTGATGACTGGGTTCATGGAGCATTGTGATGAAAGGGGCCATGGAGCATTGAGATGACAGGCGTCATGAGGCATGGTGATGGCACTGGTCATGGAGCATTGTGATCAAAGAGATCATGGAGCAATATGATAACAGGGGCCATGGAGCATTGTGATGACAGGTGTATTGGAGCATTGTGATGAAAGTAGTCATGGATCATTGTGATGACATGTGTCCTGGAACACTGTGATGACACGGTTCATCGAGTATTGTGATGACAAGGGTCATAGCGAATTGTGATGACAGGTGTCATGGGGCATTGTGATGACATTGATCATCTAGGAATTGTGATGAAATGTATCATGGAGCACTGTGATGACTGGGGGCATGAAGCATTGTTATGAAAATTGTCCTGGATTATGTGATGACAGCAGTCATGGAGAATTGTGATGACAAGGATTATGCAGCATTGTGTTGACAAGGGTATGGACTATTGTGATGACAATGGTCATGGAGCAATGTGATGAAAGTTTTCATGGAACATCGTGATGAAAAGTGCCTGGGAGCATTGTGACGATAAAGGCCATGGAGCATTGTGATGACAAGTGTCATGGAGCATTGTAATGAAAGGTTTCATTGTGCACTGTGATGACAAGGGGGATGGAGTATTGTGATGAAACTGGTCCTGGAGCATTGTGGTAACAGAAGCCGTGGAGCATTGTGATGACAGGCATCATGGAGCATTGTGAAGAAAGGGACGATGGGGAATTGTAATGACAATAGAGAAATGTGATGAAAATGGTCAGCGAGCATAGTGATTAAAGTGGTCTTTGAGAATTGTGATGAAAAGTGACATAAAGCATTGTGATGACAAAGGTCAGGGAGACCTGTGATGACCAGGGTCATGTAGCATTGTGATGACACGGTCATGGAACATTGTGATGACAAGAATTCTGGAGCATTGTGATGCCACCGTCATGGAACATTGTGATCACAAGAATTCTGGAGCATTGTGAGGAAAAAGGCATGGAGCATTTTGATCATAGGGGACATGGAGCATTGTGATGACAAAGGCCATGGAGCATTGTGGTGACAGGTGTCATGGAGCATTGAGATGAAACGGGTCATGGACCATTATGATGACAGTGGTCATGGAGAATTGTGATGACAGTGGCCATGGGGAATTTGGATGAAAGGCGTACTGGAGCACTTTGAGGAAATGTTTCATGGAGACTTGTGATGACAAGGGCAGTTGAGCATCATGATGACAGGGGTCATGGGGCATTGTGGTGAAAGCGGTCATGGAGCATTGCGATGAAAAGCGCTATGGAGCATTGTGATGACAAGGGCCCTGGAGCAATGTGAATACAAGGGACATGGAGCCTTGTGATGACAAGGGTCATGGATCAGTGTAAGAACAGGTATCTTTGGGCATTGTGATGACAGGGGCATGGAGCATTTTTATGTAAGTTGCCATAGACAATTGTGATGAAAGGGATCATGTGGATTTGTAATGACAAGGGCCATGGAGCATTGTGATGAAACAAATCTTGGAGTATTTTGATGAGAGTTGTCATGGAGCATTGCGATGAAAAGCACCAAGGAACATTGTGATGACAAGGGACATCGAGCATTGTGATGACAAGTGTCATGGAGCATTGTGATGACAGGTGTCATGGAGCATCGTGATGACAAATGCCATGGAGAATTGTGATAAGAGGTGGCATTGGGCATTGTGATGATAGGGGTCATGGAGTACTGTGATTAGAGGGGTCATGGAGCATTGTGATAACAAGTGACATGGAGAATAGTGATGACAGGCGTCATAGAGCATTGTGATGACAAGTGCCATTTAGCATTTTGATGACTGGAGTCATCAGGCATTGTGTTGACAGGAGTCACGGAGCATTGTGATGACATGGGCCATGGAGCATTGTGAAGACAAGATTCATGGAGCATCGTGATGACACGGGCATGAAGCATGGTGATGAAAACAGACCTGGAGCATTGTGATGACAAGGGCATGGTGCATTGTGATTACAGGAGACATGGAACATTGTGATGTTATTGGCAGGGATCATTGTGATTACAGGGATCATAGAGCATTGTGATGACAACTGTCATGCAATATTGGGCTGACACAGATCATAGAGCATTTTGATGAGAGTGGCCTTGGAGCACAGTGATGAGAAACGTCATGGGTCATTACGGTGACAGTGGTCAAGGAGCATTGTGATGAAAGTGTTCATGGAACACCACGATTATCGGGACAATGGAACATTGGGAATACAATGGCCATGGAGCATTGCGATAACAGAGTTCGTGGGGCATTGTGATGAATGTTGTCATGGATCTTTTTGATGACAAGTGTCCTGAAACCTAGTGATGACACGGTTCATACAGCATTGAGATAACAAGGGCCAAGGCGAATTGTGATGACACGTGTCTTGGGGCATTGTGATGACATTGGTCACCTTGCATTGTGATGACAATGGTCATGTAGAATTTTGATTAAAGTTATCATGGATCACTGTGATGACAAAGGCCAGGGAACATTTTGATGACAAATGTCATTGAGCAATGGGATGACACGGGAATGGAGTATTATGCTGTCAAGTGTTCTGGAGCATTGTGATTACAGGGGCCATGGAGCATTGTGATGACAAAGGCATGGAGCATTGTGATGACAGGGGTCATGGAGCTTTGTGATTACAAGACCATGAGGCATTGTGATGACAGGGGCCTTGGAGCATTGTGATGACAATGGTCATCAAGCATAGTGATGACAGGGGTCATAGAGCATTGTGATGAGAAAGACCATGGAGCATGGTGATGACAGAGGCCATGGAGCATTGTGGTGACAAGGCCATGTAGCACTGTGATTACAAGGGTCATGGAGCATTGTGATGACAAGAGCAGGGAACCTTGTGGTGACCAGGGTCACGGAGACTTTTGATGACAACTTTCATGGAACGTTGTGATGACAGGGTTCATGGACCATTGTGTTGAAAGGGAACATGGAGCAGTGTGATTACAGGGTCCATGGAGCATTGTGAATACATAGGCCATGGAACAATGTGATGACAGGTGTCATGTAGCATTGTGATGACAGGGTCATGGAGCATTGTGATTACAGGTGTTAAGGGGCACTGTGATGACAGGGGGCATGGAGCATTGTGATGAAAAGTGTCATCGAACATTGTGTTGACAGGGATCATGGAGCTTTTTTGTAAGAGAGGCCTTGGATCTTAGTGATGGCAGGTGTCATGGGGCATTGTGATGACAGCGGTCTTGGAGCATTGTGATGAAAGGGGTCATGGAGCACTGTGATTCCACGGACCATGGAGCATTGTGAATACAAAGGCTATGGAGCATTGAGATGACAGGGTTCATGGAGCATTGTGATGAAAGTGATCATAGTTCATTGTGATGACAAGTGTCTTGGAACCTTGTGATGACACGGTTCATGGAGCATTGTGATGACAAGGACCATGGCGAATTGTGATGACATCTGTCATGGGGCATTGTGATGACAGTGGTCATCTAGAATTGTGATGAAAGGTATCATGGAGCACTGTGATGACAGGGGCCATGGAACATTGTGATGACAAAGGCCATGGAGCATTGTGATGACAAGTGTCATGGGGCATTTTGATGACATTGGCATGGAGCATTATGATGACAAGTGTTCTGGAGCATTGTGATGAAAAGGGCAGGGAACATTGTGATGACTGGGTTCATGGAGCATTGTGATGAAAGGGGCCATGGAGCATTGAGATGACAGGCGTCATGAGGCATGGTGATGACACTGGTCATGGAGCATTGTGATCAAAGAGATCATGGAGCAATATGATAACAGGGGCCATGGAGCATTGTGATGACAGGTGTATTGGAGCATTGTGATGAAAGTAGTCATGGATCATTGTGATGACATGTGTCCTGGAACACTGTGATGACACGGTTCATCGAGTATTGTGATGACAAGGGTCATAGCGAATTGTGATGACAGGTGTCATGGGGCATTGTGATGACATTGATCATCTAGGAATTGTGATGAAATGTATCATGGAGCACTGTGATGACTGGGGGCATGAAGCATTGTTATGAAAATTGTCCTGGATTATGTGATGACAGCAGTCATGGAGAATTGTGATGACAAGGATTATGCAGCATTGTGTTGACAAGGGTATGGACTATTGTGATGACAATGGTCATGGAGCAATGTGATGAAAGTTTTCATGGAACATCGTGATGAAAAGTGCCTGGGAGCATTGTGACGATAAAGGCCATGGAGCATTGTGATGACAAGTGTCATGGAGCATTGTAATGAAAGGTTTCATTGTGCACTGTGATGACAAGGGGGATGGAGTATTGTGATGAAACTGGTCCTGGAGCATTGTGGTAACAGAAGCCGTGGAGCATTGTGATGACAGGCATCATGGAGCATTGTGAAGAAAGGGACGATGGGGAATTGTAATGACAATAGAGAAATGTGATGAAAATGGTCAGCGAGCATAGTGATTAAAGTGGTCTTTGAGAATTGTGATGAAAAGCGACATAAAGCATTGTGATGACAAAGGTCAGGGAGACCTGTGATGACCAGGGTCATGTAGCATTGTGATGACACGGTCATGGAACATTGTGATGACAAGAATTCTGGAGCATTGTCATGCCACCGTCATGGAACATTGTGATCACAAGAATTCTGGAGCATTGTGAGGAAAAAGGCATGGAGCATTTTGATCATAGGGGACATGGAGCATTGTGATGACAAAGGCCATGGAGCATTGTGGTGACAGGTGTCATGGAGCATTGAGATGAAACGGGTCATGGACCATTATGATGACAGTGGTCATGGAGAATTGTGATGACAGTGGCCATGGGGAATTTGGATGAAAGGCGTACTGGAGCACTTTGAGGAAATGTTTCATGGAGACTTGTGATGACAAGGGCAGTTGAGCATCATGATGACAGGGGTCATGGGGCATTGTGGTGAAAGCGGTCATGGAGCATTGCGATGAAAAGCGCTATGGAGCATTGTGATGACAAGGGCCCTGGAGCAATGTGAATACAAGGGACATGGAGCCTTGTGATGACAAGGGTCATGGATCAGTGTAAGAACAGGTATCTTTGGGCATTGTGATGACAGGGGCATGGAGCATTTTTATGTAAGTTGCCATAGACAATTGTGATGAAAGGGATCATGTGGATTTGTAATGACAAGGGCCATGGAGCATTGTGATGAAACAAATCTTGGAGTATTTTGATGAGAGTTGTCATGGAGCATTGCGATGAAAAGCACCAAGGAACATTGTGATGACAAGGGACATCGAGCATTGTGATGACAAGTGTCATGGAGCATTGTGATGACAGGTGTCATGGAGCATCGTGATGACAAATGCCATGGAGAATTGTGATAAGAGGTGGCATTGGGCATTGTGATGATAGGGGTCATGGAGTACTGTGATTAGAGGGGCCATGGAGCATTGTGATAACAAGTGACATGGAGAATAGTGATGACAGGCGTCATAGAGCATTGTGATGACAAGTGCCATTTAGCATTTTGATGACTGGAGTCATCAGGCATTGTGTTGACAGGAGTCACGGAGCATTGTGATGACATGGGCCATGGAGCATTGTGAAGACAAGATTCATGGAGCATCGTGATGACACGGGCATGAAGCATGGTGATGAAAACAGACCTGGAGCATTGTGATGACAAGGGCATGGTGCATTGTGATTACAGGAGACATGGAACATTGTGATGTTATTGGCAGGGATCATTGTGATTACAGGGATCATAGAGCATTGTGATGACAACTGTCATGCAATATTGGGCTGACACAGATCATGGAGCATTTTGATGAGAGTGGCCTTGGAGCACAGTGATGAGAAACGTCATGGGTCATTACGGTGACAGTGGTCAAGGAGCATTGTGATGAAAGTGTTCATGGAACACCACGATTATCGGGACAATGGAACATTGGGAATACAATGGCCATGGAGCATTGCGATAACAGAGTTCGTGGGGCATTGTGATGAATGTTGTCATGGAACTTTTTGATGACAAGTGTCCTGAAACCTAGTGATGACACGGTTCATACAGCATTGAGATAACAAGGGCCAAGGCGAATTGTGATGACACGTGTCTTGGGGCATTGTGATGACATTGGTCACCTTGCATTGTGATGACAATGGTCATGTAGAATTTTGATTAAAGTTATCATGGATCACTGTGATGACAAAGGCCAGGGAACATTTTGATGACAAATGTCATTGAGCAATGGGATGACACGGGAATGGAGTATTATGCTGTCAAGTGTTCTGGAGCATTGTGATTACAGGGGCCATGGAGCATTGTGATGACAAAGGCATGGAGCATTGTGATGACAGGGGTCATGGAGCTTTGTGATTACAAGACCATGAGGCATTGTGATGACAGGGGCCTTGGAGCATTGTGATGACAATGGTCATCAAGCATAGTGATGACAGGGGTCATAGAGCATTGTGATGAGAAAGACCATGGAGCATGGTGATGACAGAGGCCATGGAGCATTGTGGTGACAAGGCCATGTAGCACTGTGATTACAAGGGTCATGGAGCATTGTGATGACAAGAGCAGGGAACCTTGTGGTGACCAGGGTCACGGAGACTTTTGATGACAACTTTCATGGAACGTTGTGATGACAGGGTTCATGGACCATTGTGTTGAAAGGGAACATGGAGCAGTGTGATTACAGGGTCCATGGAGCATTGTGAATACATAGGCCATGGAACAATGTGATGACAGGTGTCATGTAGCATTGTGATGACAGGGTCATGGAGCATTGTGATTACAGGTGTTAAGGGGCACTGTGATGACAGGGGGCATGGAGCATTGTGATGAAAAGTGTCATCGAACATTGTGTTGACAGGGATCATGGAGCTTTTTTGTAAGAGAGGCCTTGGATCTTAGTGATGGCAGGTGTCATGGGGCATTGTGATGACAGCGGTCTTGGAGCATTGTGATGAAAGGGGTCATGGAGCACTGTGATTCCACGGACCATGGAGCATTGTGAATACAAAGGCTATGGAGCATTGAGATGACAGTGCCCATGGAGCATTGTGATGAAAAGGGCAGGGAACATTGTGATGACTGGGTTCATGGAGCATTGTGATGAAAGGGGCCATGGAGCATTGAGATGACAGGCGTCATGAGGCATGGTGATGACACTGGTCATGGAGCATTGTGATCAAAGAGATCATGGAGCAATATGATAACAGGGGCCATGGAGCATTGTGATGACAGGTGTATTGGAGCATTGTGATGAAAGTAGTCATGGATCATTGTGATGACATGTGTCCTGGAACACTGTGATGACACGGTTCATCGAGTATTGTGATGACAAGGGTCATAGCGAATTGTGATGACAGGTGTCATGGGGCATTGTGATGACATTGATCATCTAGGAATTGTGATGAAATGTATCATGGAGCACTGTGATGTCTGGGGGCATGAAGCATTGTTATGAAAATTGTCCTGGATTATGTGATGACAGCAGTCATGGAGAATTGTGATGACAAGGATTATGCAGCATTGTGTTGACAAGGGTATGGACTATTGTGATGACAATGGTCATGGAGCAATGTGATGAAAGTTTTCATGGAACATCGTGATGAAAAGTGCCTGGGAGAATTGTGACGATAAAGGCCATGGAGCATTGTGATGACAAGTGTCATGGAGCATTGTAATGAAAGGTTTCATTGTGCACTGTGATGACAAGGGGGATGGAGTATTGTGATGAAACTGGTCCTGGAGCATTGTGGTAACAGAAGCCGTGGAGCATTGTGATGACAGGCATCATGGAGCATTGTGAAGAAAGGGACAATGGGGAATTGTAATGACAATAGAGAAATGTGATGAAAATGGTCAGCGAGCATAGTGATTAAAGTGGTCATTGAGAATTGTGATGAAAAGCGACATAGAGCATTGTGATGACAAAGGTCATGGAGAACTGTGATGACCAGGGTTATGTAGCATTGTGATGACACGGTCATGGAACATTGTGATGACAAGAATTCTGGAGCATTGTGATGACACGGGCATGAAGCATGGTGATGACAACAGACCTGGAGCATTGTGATGACAAGGGCGTGGAGCATTGTGATTACAGGAGACATGGAGCATTGTGATGACATTGGCAGGGATCATTGTGATTACAGGGATCATGGAGCATTGTGATGACAAGTGTCATGCAATATTGTGCTGACACAGTTCATGGAGCATTTTGATGAGAGTGGCCTTGGAGCACATTGATGAGAGACGTCATGGGGCATTATGGTGACAGTGGTCAAGGAGCATTTTGATGAAAGTGTTCATGGAGCAACGTGATTATCAGGACAATGGAGCATTGTGAATACAAAGGCCATGGAGCATTGAGATAACAGAGTTCATGGAGCATTGTGATGAAAATGGTCATGGATCACTGTGAAACAAGTGTCCTGGAACCTATTGATGACATGGTTCATACAGCATTGAGATGACAAGGGCCAAGGCGAATTGTGATGAAATGTATCATGGGGCATTGTGGTGACATTGGTCATCTTGCATTGTGATGTCAGTGGTCATGTAGAATTTTGATTAAAGGTATCATGGGGCACTGTGATGACAAAGGCCAAGGAAGATTTTGATGACAAGTGTCATTGAGCAAAGGGTTGACACAGGAATGGAGTATTATGATGACAAGAGCTCTGGAGCATTTTGATGAAAAAGGCATGGAGCATTGTGAAGACAGTGCCCATGGAGCATTGTGATGAAAAGTGCAGGGAACATTGTGATGTCTAGGTTCATGGAGCATTGTGATGAAAGTGGCCATTGAGCATTGAGATGACAGGCGTCATGATGCATGGTGAAGACAGTGGTCATGGAGCATTGTGATGAAGGAGATCATGGAGCAATATGATATCACGGGCCATGGAGCATTGTGATGACAAGGGTCATGGGGCATTGTGCTGAAAGTGGTCATGGAGCATTGCGATGAAAAGCGCTATGGAGCATTGTGATGACAAGGGCCATGGATCATTGTAAAAACAGGTATCATTGGGCATTGTGATGAAAGGGGCAATTAGCATTTTTATGTAAGTTGCCATGGAGAGTTGTGATGAAAGGGATCATGTGGATTTGTAATGACAAGGGCCATGGAGCATTGTGATGAAACAAATCTTGGAGTATCTTGATGAAAGTTGTCATGGAGCATTGCGATGAAAAGCACCAAGGAACATTGTGATGACAAGATCCATCGAGCATTGTGATGACAAGTGTCATGGAGCATTGTGATGACAGGTGTCATGGAGCATCGTGATGACAAATGCCATGGAGAATTGTGATGAGAGGTGGCATTGGGCAATGTGACGAAAGGGATCATGGAGTACTGTGATTACAGGGGCCATGGAGCATTGTGATAACAAGTGACATGGAGAATAGTGATGACAGGCGTCATAGAGCATTGTGATGACAAGTGACATTTAGCATTTTGATGACATGGGTCATCAGGCATTGTGTTGACAGGGGTCATGGAGTATTGTGATGACAAAGGCAATAGAGCATTGTGATGACAGGGGTCATGGAGCACTGTGATGACATGGGCCATGGAGCATTGTGAAGACAAGATTCATGGAGTATTGTGATGACACGGGCATGAAGCATGGTGATGACCACAGACCTGGAGCATTGTGATGACATTGGCAGGGATCATTGTGATTACAGGGATCATGGAGCATTGTGATGACAAGTGTCATGCAATATTGGGCTGACACAGATCAGGGAGCATTTTGATGAGAGTGGCCTTGGAGCACAGTAATGAGAGACGTCATGGGGCATTTTGGTGGCAGTGGTCAAGGAGCATTGTGATGAAAGTGTTCATGGAGCAACGCTATTATCGGGACAATGGAGCATTGTGAATACAAAGGCCATGGAGCATTGAGATAACAGAGTTCATGGAGCATTGTGATGAAAGTGGTCATGGATCACTGTGATGACAAGTGTCCTGGAACCTAGTGATGACACGGTTCATACCGCATTGAGATGACAAGGGCCAAGGAGAATTGTGATGACACGTGTCATGGGGCATTGTGATGACATTGATCATCTAGGAATTGTGATGAAAGATATCATGAAGCACTGTGATGGCTGGGTGCATGAAACATTGTTATGAAAATTGTCCTGGATTATTGTGATGACAGCCGTCATGGAGAATTGTGATGACAGCAATCATGGAGAATTGTGATGACAGGGATTATGCAGCATTGTGTTGACAAGGTTTTGGACTATTGTGATGACAATGGTCGTGGAGCAATGTGATGAAAATTTTCATGGAACATCGTGAAGAAAAGTGCCTGGGAGCATTGTGACGATAAAGGCCATGGAGCATTGTGATGACAAGTGTCATGGAGCATTGTAAAGAAAGGTTTCATTGTGCACTGTGATGACAAGGGGGATGGAGTATTGTGATGAAACTGGTCCTGGAGCATTGTGATAACAAAAGCCATGGAGCATTGTGATGACAGGCATCATGCAGCATTGTGAAGAAAGGGGCCATGGGGAATTGTAATGACAATAGAGAAATGTGATAAAAATGGTCAGCGAGCATAGTGATTAAACTGGTCATTGAGAATTGTGATGAAAAGCGACATAGAGCATTGTGATGACAAAGGTCATGGAACATTGTGATGAGAGGTGCCTTGGAGAATTGTGATGACAGGCGTCATGGGGCATTGAGATGACAGTGGTCATGGAGCATTATGATGAAAGGTGTTATGGAGCACTGTGATTACAGGAGCCATGGAGCATTGTGAATACAAAGGCCATAGAGCATTGAGATTACACTGGTCATGGAGCATTGTAATGAAAGTGGTCATGGATCATTGTGATGACAAGTGTCCTGGGACCCTGTGATGACATGGTTCATGGAGCATTGTGATGACAACGTTCATGGCGAATTGTGATGACAGTGTCATGAGGCATTGTGATGGCAGTGGTCATCTAGAAATGTGATTAAAGTTATTATGGAGCACATTAATGAGAGGGGCCAAGGAGCATTGTGATGACAAGTGTCATGGAGCATGGTGATGAAACGGACATGGAGCATTATAATTACAAGAGTCCTGGAGCCTTGTGATGACACGGGCATGGAGCATTGTGATTACAGGGGTCATGGAGCAGTGTGATGACAAAGGCTTGCAGCACTGTGATGACAAGGGCCATGGAGCATTGTGATTACAGGGGTCATGGGGCACTGTGATGAGTGAGGTCATGGAGCATTGTGATGAAACGGGTCATGGAGCACTGTGATTACAGGGGCCATGGAGAATTGTGATGACAAAGGCAATGGAGCATTGTGATGACAGTGGTCATGGAGCTTTGTGATGACAAGCGTCATGGATCATTGTGATGACAGGGGTCATGGAGCTTTGTGATGAGAAGTGTCATGGATCATTGTGATGACAGGGGTCATGGAGATTTGTGATGACAAGCATCATGGAGCATTGTGATGACACGGTCAAGGAACATTGCGATGACAAGAATTCTGGAGCATTGTGATGAAAGGGCAAGGAGCATTGTGATTAAAGGTGAAAAGGAGCATTGTGATGATATGGGCAGAGAACTTTGTGATGACAGGGGTCATGGAACATTGTGATGAAAAGTGTCATCGAACATTGTGCTGACAGGGATCATGGAGTTTTTTGGAAGAGAGGCCTTGGATCTTAGTGATGGCAGGTGTCATGGGGCATTGTGATGAGAGCGGTCTTGGAGCATTGTGATGAAAGGGGTCATGGAGCACTGTGATTCCACGGACCATGGAGCATTGTGAATACAAAGGCTATGGAGCATTGAGATGACAGGGTTCATGGAGCATTGTGATGACAAGTGTCCTGGAACCTTGTGATGACACGGTTCATGGAGCATTGTGATGACAAGGACCATGGCGAATTGTGATGACATCTGTCATGGGGCATTGTGATGACAGTGGTCATCTAGAATTGTGATGAAAGGTATCATGGAGCACTGTGATGACAGGGGCCATGGAACATTGTGATGACAAAGGCCATGGAGCATTGTGATGACAAGTGTCATGGGGCATTTTGATGACATTGGCATGGAGCATTATGATGACAAGTGTTCTGGAGCATTGTGATGAAAAGGGCAGGGAACATTGTGATGACTGGGTTCATGGAGCATTGTGATGAAAAGGGCAGGGAACATTGTGATGACTGGGTTCATGGAGCATTGTGATGAAAGGGGCCATGGAGCATTGAGATGACAGGCGTCATGAGGCATGGTGATGGCACTGGTCATGGAGCATTGTGATCAAAGAGATCATGGAGCAATATGATAACAGGGGCCATGGAGCATTGTGATGACAGGTGTATTGGAGCATTGTGATGAAAGTAGTCATGGATCATTGTGATGACATGTGTCCTGGAACACTGTGATGACACGGTTCATCGAGTATTGTGATGACAAGGGTCATAGCGAATTGTGATGACAGGTGTCATGGGGCATTGTGATGACATTGATCATCTAGGAATTGTGATGAAATGTATCATGGAGCACTGTGATGACTGGGGGCATGAAGCATTGTTATGAAAATTGTCCTGGATTATGTGATGACAGCAGTCATGGAGAATTGTGATGACAAGGATTATGCAGCATTGTGTTGACAAGGGTATGGACTATTGTGATGACAATGGTCATGGAGCAATGTGATGAAAGTTTTCATGGAACATCGTGATGAAAAGTGCCTGGGAGCATTGTGACGATAAAGGCCATGGAGCATTGTGATGACAAGTGTCATGGAGCATTGTAATGAAAGGTTTCATTGTGCACTGTGATGACAAGGGGGATGGAGTATTGTGATGAAACTGGTCCTGGAGCATTGTGGTAACAGAAGCCGTGGAGCATTGTGATGACAGGCATCATGGAGCATTGTGAAGAAAGGGACGATGGGGAATTGTAATGACAATAGAGAAATGTGATGATAATGGTCAGCGAGCATAGTGATTAAAGTGGTCTTTGAGAATTGTGATGAAAAGCGACATAAAGCATTGTGATGACAAAGGTCAGGGAGACCTGTGATGACCAGGGTCATGTAGCATTGTGATGACACGGTCATGGAACATTGTGATGACAAGAATTCTGGAGCGTTGTGATGCCACCGTCATGGAACATTGTGATCACAAGAATTCTGGAGCATTGTGAGGAAAAAGGCATGGAGCATTTTGATCATAGGGGACATGGAGCATTGTGATGACAAAGGCCATGGAGCATTGTGGTGACAGGTGTCATGGAGCATTGAGATGAAACGGGTCATGGACCATTATGATGACAGTGGTCATGGAGAATTGTGATGACAGTGGCCATGGGGAATTTGGATGAAAGGCGTACTGGAGCACTTTGAGGAAATGTTTCATGGAGACTTGTGATGACAAGGGCAGTTGAGCATCATGATGACAGGGGTCATGGGGCATTGTGGTGAAAGCGGTCATGGAGCATTGCGATGAAAAGCGCTATGGAGCATTGTGATGACAAGGGCCCTGGAGCAATGTGAATACAAGGGACATGGAGCCTTGTGATGACAAGGGTCATGGATCAGTGTAAGAACAGGTATCTTTGGGCATTGTGATGACAGGGGCATGGAGCATTTTTATGTAAGTTGCCATAGACAATTGTGATGAAAGGGATCATGTGGATTTGTAATGACAAGGGCCATGGAGCATTGTGATGAAACAAATCTTGGAGTATTTTGATGAGAGTTGTCATGGAGCATTGCGATGAAAAGCACCAAGGAACATTGTGATGACAAGGGACATCGAGCATTGTGATGACAAGTGTCATGGAGCATTGTGATGACAGGTGTCATGGAGCATCGTGATGACAAATGCCATGGAGAATTGTGATAAGAGGTGGCATTGGGCATTGTGATGATAGGGGTCATGGAGTACTGTGATTAGAGGGGCCATGGAGCATTGTGATAACAAGTGACATGGAGAATAGTGATGACAGGCGTCATAGAGCATTGTGATGACAAGTGCCATTTAGCATTTTGATGACTGGAGTCATCAGGCATTGTGTTGACAGGAGTCACGGAGCATTGTGATGACATGGGCCATGGAGCATTGTGAAGACAAGATTCATGGAGCATCGTGATGACACGGGCATGAAGCATGGTGATGAAAACAGACCTGGAGCATTGTGATGACAAGGGCATGGTGCATTGTGATTACAGGAGACATGGAACATTGTGATGTTATTGGCAGGGATCATTGTGATTACAGGGATCATAGAGCATTGTGATGACAACTGTCATGCAATATTGGGCTGACACAGATCATGGAGCATTTTGATGAGAGTGGCCTTGGAGCACAGTGATGAGAAACGTCATGGGTCATTACGGTGACAGTGGTCAAGGAGCATTGTGATGAAAGTGTTCATGGAACACCACGATTATCGGGACAATGGAACATTGGGAATACAATGGCCATGGAGCATTGCGATAACAGAGTTCGTGGGGCATTGTGATGAATGTTGTCATGGATCTTTTTGATGACAAGTGTCCTGAAACCTAGTGATGACACGGTTCATACAGCATTGAGATAACAAGGGCCAAGGCGAATTGTGATGACACGTGTCTTGGGGCATTGTGATGACATTGGTCACCTTGCATTGTGATGACAATGGTCATGTAGAATTTTGATTAAAGTTATCATGGATCACTGTGATGACAAAGGCCAGGGAACATTTTGATGACAAATGTCATTGAGCAATGGGATGACACGGGAATGGAGTATTATGCTGTCAAGTGTTCTGGAGCATTGTGATTACAGGGGCCATGGAGCATTGTGATGACAAAGGCATGGAGCATTGTGATGACAGGGGTCATGGAGCTTTGTGATTACAAGACCATGAGGCATTGTGATGACAGGGGCCTTGGAGCATTGTGATGACAATGGTCATCAAGCATAGTGATGACAGGGGTCATAGAGCATTGTGATGAGAAAGACCATGGAGCATGGTGATGACAGAGGCCATGGAGCATTGTGGTGACAAGGCCATGTAGCACTGTGATTACAAGGGTCATGGAGCATTGTGATGACAAGAGCAGGGAACCTTGTGGTGACCAGGGTCACGGAGACTTTTGATGACAACTTTCATGGAACGTTGTGATGACAGGGTTCATGGACCATTGTGTTGAAAGGGAACATGGAGCAGTGTGATTACAGGGTCCATGGAGCATTGTGAATACATAGGCCATGGAACAATGTGATGACAGGTGTCATGTAGCATTGTGATGACAGGGTCATGGAGCATTGTGATTACAGGTGTTAAGGGGCACTGTGATGACAGGGGGCATGGAGCATTGTGATGAAAAGTGTCATCGAACATTGTGTTGACAGGGATCATGGAGCTTTTTTGTAAGAGAGGCCTTGGATCTTAGTGATGGCAGGTGTCATGGGGCATTGTGATGACAGCGGTCTTGGAGCATTGTGATGAAAGGGGTCATGGAGCACTGTGATTCCACGGACCATGGAGCATTGTGAATACAAAGGCTATGGAGCATTGAGATGACAGGGTTCATGGAGCATTGTGATGAAAGTGATCATAGTTCATTGTGATGACAAGTGTCCTGGAACCTTGTGATGACACGGTTCATGGAGCATTGTGATGACAAGGACCATGGCGAATTGTGATGACATCTGTCATGGGGCATTGTGATGACAGTGGTCATCTAGAATTGTGATGAAAGGTATCATGGAGCACTGTGATGACAGGGGCCATGGAACATTGTGATGACAAAGGCCATGGAGCATTGTGATGACAAGTGTCATGGGGCATTTTGATGACATTGGCATGGAGCATTATGATGACAAGTGTTCTGGAGCATTGTGATGAAAAGGGCAGGGAACATTGTGATGACTGGGTTCATGGAGCATTGTGATGAAAGGGGCCATGGAGCATTGAGATGACAGGCGTCATGAGGATGGTGATGACAGTGGTCATGGAGCATTGTGATGAAAGTGATCATGGAGCAATATGATAACAGGGGCCATGGAGCATTGTGATGAGAGGTGTATTGGAGCATTGTGATGAAAGTCGTCATGGATCATTGTGATGACATGTGCCCTGGAACACTGTGATGACACGGTTCATCGAGTATTGTGATGACAAGGGTCATAGCGAATTGTGATGACAGGTGTCATGGGGCATTGTGATGACATTGATCATCTAGGAATTGTGATGACAGTGGTCATGTAGAATTTTGATTAAAGTTATCATGGAGAACTGTGATGACAAAGGCCAAGGAAGATTTTGATGACAAGTGTCATTGAACAAAGGGTTGACACGGGAATGGAGTATTATGATGACAAGAGCTCTGGAGCATTTTGATGAAAAAGGCATGGAGCATTGTGAAGACAGTGCCCATTGAGCATTGTGATGAAAAGTGCAGGGAACATTGTGATGTCTAGGTTCATGGAGCATTGTGATGAAAGTGGCCATTGAGCATTGAGATGACAGGCGTCATGAAGCATGGTGAAGACAGTGGTCATGGAGCATTGTGATGAAGGAGATCATGGAGCAATATGATATCACGGGCCATGGAGCATTGTGATGACAGGGGTCATGGGGCATTGTGCTGAAAGTGGTCATGGAGCATTGCGATGAAAAGCGCTATGGATCATTGTGATGACAAGGGCCATGGATCATTGTAAAAACAGGTATCATTGGGCATTGTGATGACAGGCGCATGGAGCATTTTTATGTAAGTTGCCATGGAGAATTGTGATGAAAGGGATCATGTGGATTTGTAATGACAAGGGCCATGGAGCATTGTGATGAAACCAATCTTGGAGTATTTTGATGAAAGTTGTCATGGAGCATTGCGATGAAAAGCACCAAGGAACATTGTGATGACAAGGGATATCGAGCATTGTGATGACAAGTGTCATGGAGCATTGTGATGACAGGTGTCATGGAGCATCGTGATGACAAATGCCAAGGAGAATTTTGATGAGAGGTGGCATTGGGCATTGTGATGAAAGGGGTCATGGAGTACTGTGATTACAAGGGCCATGGAGCATTGTGATAACAAGTGACATGGAGAATAGAGATGACAGGTGTCATAGAGCATTGTGATGACAAGTGCCATTTAGCATTTTGATGACAGGGGCCATCAAGCATTGTGTTGACAGGGTCACGGAGCATTGTGATGAGAAAGGTCATAGAGCATTGTGATGACAGGGGTCATGGAGTATTTTGATGATATGGGCCATGGAGCATTGTGAAGACAAGATTCATGGAGCATTGTGATGACACGGGCATGAAGCATGGTGATGACAACAGACCTGGAGCATTGTGATGACAAGGGCATGGAGCATGGTGATGAAACGGACATGGAGCATTATAATGACAAGGGTTCTGGAGCCTTGCAATGGCAAGGGCATGGAGCATTGTGATTAGAGGGGCCATGGAGCAGTGTGATGACAAAGGCTTTGAGCACTGTGATGACAAGGGCTATGGAGAATTGTGATTACAGGGGTCATGGGGAAATTGGATGAAAGGCGTACTGGAGCATTGTGAGTAAATGTTTCATGGAGCATTGAGATGACAAGGGCCATAGAGCATCGTGATGACATGGGTCATGTGGCATTGTGCTGAAAGTGGTCATGGAGCACTGCGATGAAAAATGCTATGGAGCACTGTGATGACAAGTGCCATTTAGCATTTTGATGACAGGGTTCATCAGTCATTGTGTTGACAGGGGTCACGGATTACTGTGATGACAAAGGCCATAGAGCATTGTGATGACATGGGTCATGGAGCATTGTGATGACATGGGCCATGGAGCATTGTGAAGAGAAGATTCATGGAGCATTGTGATGACACGGGCATGAACATGGTGATGACAACAGACCTGGAAAATTGTGGTGAAAAGGGCATGGAGCATGGTGATGAAACGGACATGGAGCATTATAATGACAAGAGTTCTGAAGCCTTGTAATGACAAGAGCATGGAGCATTGTGATTACAGGGTCCATGGAGCTGTGTGATGACAAAGGCCTGGAGAACTGCGATGACAAGGGCCATGGAGCATTGTGATTACAGAGGTCATGGGGAATTGTGATGAGTGAGGTCATGGAGCATTGAGATGAAACGGGTCATGGAGCACTGTGATTACAGGGGCCATGGAGCATTGTGAAAACAAGTGACATGGAGAATAGTGATGACAGGTGTCATAGAGCATTGTGATGACAAGTGCCATTTAGCATTTTGATGACAGGGGTCATCAGTCATTGTGTTGAGAGGGGTCACGGAGCATTGAGATGACAAATGCCATAGAGCCTTGTGATGACAAGGGGCATGGAGCATTGTGAAGACATGGGCCATGGAGCATTGTGAAGACAAGATTCATGGAGCATTGTGATGACACGGGAATGAAGCATGGTGATGACAACAGACCTGGAGCATTGTGATGACAAGGGCGTGGAGCATTGTGATTACAGGTGACATGGAGC
The DNA here is from genome assembly GCF_965194825.1 of Balaenoptera physalus. Lineage (NCBI taxonomy): Eukaryota > Metazoa > Chordata > Mammalia > Artiodactyla > Balaenopteridae > Balaenoptera > Balaenoptera physalus. The sequence continues at coordinate 80,807 of NW_028125346.1, forward strand.
ATTGTGATGACATTGGCAGGGATCATTGTGATTACAGGGATCATGGAGCATTGTGATGACAAGTGTCATGCAATATTGTGCTGACACAGATCATGGAGCATTTTGATGAGAGTGGCCTTGGAGCACATTGATGAGAGACGTCATGGGGCATTATGGTGACAGTGGTCAAGGAGCATTTTGATGAAAGTTTTCATGGAGCAACGTGATTATCAAGACAATGGAGCATTGTGAATACAAAGCCATGGAGCATTGAGATAACAGAGTTCATGGAGCATTGTGATGAAAATGGTCATGGATCACTGTGATGACAAGTGTCCTGGAACCTACTGATGACATGGTTCATACAGCATTGAGATGACAAGGGCCAAGGCGAATTGTGATGAAACGTATCATGGGGCATTGTGATGACATTGGTCATCTTGCATTGTGATGTCAGTGGTCATGTAGAATTTTGATTAAAGATATCATGGAGCACTGTGATGACAAAGGCCAAGGAAGATTTTGATGACAAGTGTCATTGAGCAAAGGGTTGACACGGGAATGGAGTATTATGATGACAAGAGTTCTGGAGCATTTTGATGACAAAGGCATGGAGCATTGTGATGACAGTGCCCATGGGGCATTGTGATGAAAAGTGCAGGGAACATTGTGATGTCTAGGTTCATGGAGCATTTTGATGAAAGTGGCCATGGAGCATTGAGATGACAGGCGTCATGAGGCATGGTGAAGACAGTGGTCATGGAGCATTGTGATGAAAGAGATCATGGAGCAATATGATATCACGGGCCATGGAGCATTGTGATGACAGGGGTCATGGATCATTGTAAAAACAGGTATCATTGGGCATTGTGATGACCAGGGCATGGAGCATTTTTATGTAAGTTGCCATGGAGAATTGTGATGAAAGGGATCATGTGGATTTGTAATGACAAGGGCCATGGAGCATTGTGATGAAACAAATCTTGGAGAATCTTGATGAAAGTTTTCATGGAGCATTGCGATGAAAAGCACCAAGGAACATTGTGATGACAAGGGCCATCGAGCATTGTGATGACAAGTGTCATGGAGCATTGTGATGACAGGTGTCATGGAGCATCGTGATGATAAACGCCATGGAGAATTGTGATGAGAGGTGGCATTGGGCAATGTGACAAAAGGGATCATGGAGTAATGTGATTACAGGGGCCATGGAGCATTGTGATAACAAGTGACATGGAGAATAGTGATGACAGGCGTCATAGAGCATTGTGATGACAAGGGATATTTAGCATTTTGATGACAGGGGTCATCAGGCATTGTGTTGACAGGGGTCACGGAGTATTGTGATGACAAAGGCAATAGAGCATTGTGATGACAGGGGTTATGGAGCACTGTGATGATATGGGGCATGAAGCATTGTGAAGACAAGATTTATGGAGCATTGTGATGACACGTGTATGAAGCATGGTGATGACTACAGACCTGGAGCATTGTGATGACTTTGGCAGGGATCATTGTGATTACAGGGATCATGGAGCATTGTGATGACAGGTGTCATGCAATATTGTGCTGACACAGATCATGGAGCATTTTGATGAGAGTGGCCTTGGAGTGCAGTGATGAGAGACGTCATGGGGCATTATGGTGGCAGTGGTCAAGGAGCATTGTGATGAAAGTGTTCATGGAGCAACGCTATTATCGGGACAATGGAGCATTGTGAATACAAAGGCCATGGAGCATTGAGATAACAGAGTACATCTAGCATTGTAATGAAATTGGTCATGGATTACTGTGATGACAAGTGTCCTGGAACCTAGTGATGATACGGTTCATACAGCATTGAGATGACAAGGGCCAAGGAGAATTGTGATGACACGTGTCACGGGGCATTGTGATGACATTGGTCATCTTGCATTGTGATGACAGTGGTCATGTAGAATTTTGATTAAAGAGATCATGGAGCACTGTGATGACAAAGGCCAAGGAAGATTTTGATGACAAGTGTCATTGAGCAATGGGATGACACGGGATTGAAGTATTATGATGACAAGTGTTCTGGAGCATTGTGATGACAAGGGCATGGAGCATTGTGATTAGAGAGGCCATGGAGCATTGTGATGACAGCGGCATGGAGTATTGTGATGACAGGGGTCATTGAGCATTGTGATTACAAAGACCATGAGGCATTGTCATGACAGGGGTCTTGGAGCATTGTGATGACAATGGTCATCGAGCATTGGGATGAGAGGGGTCATAGAGCATTGTCATGAGAAAAACCATGCAGCATGGAGATGACAGAGGCCATGGAACATTGTGATGACAAGGCCATGTACTATTGTGATTACAAGGGTCATGGAGCATTTGGATGAGAAGGGCAGGGAACCTTGTGGTGACCGGGGTCATGGAGCATTTTGATGACAACTTTCATAGAACGTTGTGATGAAAGGGGTCATGGAGCATTGTGTTGAAAGGGAACATGGAGCAGTGTGATTACAGGTTCCATGGAACATTGTGAATACATAGGCCATGGAACAATGTGATGACAGGGGTCATGTAGAATTGTGATGACAGGGTCATGGAGCATTGTGATTACAGGGGTTATGGGGCACTGTGATGACAGGGGGCATGGAGCGTTGTGATGAAAATTGTCCTGGAGCATTGTGATGACAGCGGTCACAGAGAATTGGGATGAAAGGTATAATGCAGCATTGTGATGACAACGGTCATGGATCATATTGATGACAGGGGTCATGGTACGTTCTGATAACAAGGTTCATAAAGCATTTTGATGACTGGGGTCATGGAGCATTGTGTTGACACGGGCATGGAGCATTGTAATGATATTATATCTGGAGCATTGTGATGAAAAGGGGATGGAGCATTTTGATGACAGGGTCCAAGGAGCATTGTGCTGACAATGGCATGGAGCATTGTGATGAAAAGGGTACTGGAGCACTGTGAGGAAAGGAGTTATAGATCATTGTGATGACAGGGGTCATGGAGATTTGTGATGACAAGGGTCATGGAGCATTGTGATGACACGGTCAAGGCACATTGCGATGACAAGAATTCTGGAGCATTGTGATGAAAGGGCATGGAGCATTGTGATTAAAGTTGACAAGGAGCATTGTGATGATGTGGGCAGAGAACTTTGTGATGACAGGGGTCATGGAGCATTTTGATGAAAAGTGTCATGGAACATTGTGCTGACAGGGATCATGGAGTTTTTGGTAAGAGAGGCCTAGGAGATTAGTGATGGCAGGCGTCATGGGGCATTGTGATGACAGCGGTCTTGGAGCAATGTGATGACAAATGTCATGGGGCATTTTGATGACATTGGCAAGGAACATTATGGTGACAAGTGTTCTGGAGCATTTTGATGACAAGGGCATGGAGCATTGTGATGACAGGGCCCATGGAGCATTGTGATGAAAGGGGCAGGGAACATTGTGATGACTGGGTTCAAGGAGCATTGTGATGAAAGAGGCCATGGAGCATTGAGATGACAGGCGTCATGAGGATGGTGATGACAGTGGTCATGGAGCATTGTGATGAAAGTGATCATGGAGCAATATGATAAGAGGGGCCATGGAGCATTGTGATGAGAGGTGTATTGGAGCATTGTGATGAAAGTCGTCATGGATCATTGTGATGACATGTGCCCTGGAACACTGTGATGACACGGTTCATCGAGTATTGTGATGACAAGGGTCATAGCGAATTGTGATGACAGGTGTCATGGGGCATTGTGATGACATTGATCATCTAGGAATTGTGATGAAAGGTATCATGGAGCAGTGTGATGACTGGGGGCATGAAGCATTGTTATGAAAATTGTCCTGGATTATTGTGGTGACAGCAGTCATGGAGAATTGTGATGACAGGGATTATGCAGCATTGTGTTGACAAGGGTATGGACTATTGTGATGACAATGGTCGTGGAGCAATGTGATGAAAGTTTTCATGGAACATCGTGATGAAAAGTGCCTGGGAGCATTGTGACGATAAAGGCCATGGAGCATTGTGATGACAAGTGTCATGGAGAATTGTGATGAGCAGGGTCATGTAGCATTGTGATGCCACGGTCATGGAACATTGTGATGACAAGAATTCTGGAGCATTGTGAGGAAAAAGGCATGGAGCATTGTGATTATAGGGGACATGGAGCATTGTGATGACATGGGCAGGGAACACTGTGATGACAGGTGTTATGGAGCAATGTGATGACAAGTGTCATGGTGCATTGTGATGAGAGGTGCCTTGGAGAATTGTGATGACAGGCCTCATGGGGCATTGAGATGACAGTCGTCATGGAGCGTTATGATGAAAGGTGTTATGGAGCACTGTGATTACAGGGGCCATGGAGCATTGTGAATACAAAGGCCATGGAGCATTGAGATGACAGTGGTCATGGAGCATTGTGATGAAAGTGGTCATGGATCATTGTGATGACAAGTGTTCTGGGACCCTGTGATGACATGGTTTATGGAGCATTGTGATGACAATGGTAATGGCGATTGTGATGACAATATCATGAGGCATTGTGATGGCAGTGGTCATCTAGAAATGTGATTAAATTTATTATGGAGCACAGTAATGAGAGGGTCCATGGAGCATTGTGATGACAAGTGTCATGGAGCATGGAGATGAAACGGACATGGAGCACTATAATGACAAGAGTTCTGCAGCCTTGTGATGACAAGGGCATGGGGCATTGTGATTACAGGGGTCATGGAGCTGTGTGATGACAAAGGCTTGGAGCACTGTGATGACAAGGTCCATGGAGCATTGTGATTACAGGGGTCATGGGGCATTGTGATGAGTGAGGTCATGGAGCATTAAGATGAAACGAGTCATGGAGCACTGTGATTACAGGGGCCATGGCGCATTGTGATGCCAAATGCCATGGAGCATTGTGATGACAGGTGTCATGGAACATTGAGATGAAACGGGTCATGGACCATTACGATGACAGGGGTCATGGAGAATTGTGATGACTGTGGCCATGGGGAATTTGGATGAAAGGCGTACTGGAGCATTGTGAGGAAATGTTTCATAGAGCATTGTGATGACAAGGGCCATGGAGCATCGTGATGGCAGGTTTCATGGGGCATTGTGCATAAAGCGTTCATGGAGCATTGCGATGAAAACCACTATGGATCTTTGTGATGACAAGGGCCATGGAGCATTGTGCATACAAAGGACATGGAGCCTTGTGATGACAAAGGTCATGGATCATTGTAAAAACAGGTATCATTGGGCATTGTGATGACAGGGTCATGAAGCATTTTTATGTAAGTTGCCATGGAGAATTGTGATGAAAAGGATCATGTGAATTTGTAATGACAAGGGCCATGGAGCATTGTGGTAAAACAAATCTTGGAGTATTTTGATGAAAGTTGTCATGGAGCACTGCGATGAAAAGCACCAAGGAACATTGTGATGACAAGGGCCATCGAGCATTGTGATGACAAGTGTCATGGAGTATTGTGATGACAGGTGTTATGGAGCATCTTGATGACAAATGCCATGGAGAATTTTGATGAGAGGTGGCATTGGGCATTGTGATGAAAGGGGTCATGGAGTACTGTGATTACAGGGGCCATGGAGCATTGTGATGACAAGTGTCATGGAGCATTGTGATGACAGGCTTCATGGAGCATTGTGACGAAAGGGGCCATGGGGAATTGTAAAGCCAATAGAGAAATGTGTTGAAAACGGTCAGCGATCATTGTGTTTAAAGTGGTCATTGAGAATTGTGATGAAAAGCAACATAGAGCATTGTGATGACAAAGGTCATGGAGAATTGTGATGAACAGGGTCATGTAGCATTGTGATGCCACAGTCATGGAACATTGTGATGACAAGAATTCTGGAGCATTGTGAGGAAAAAGGCATGGAGCATTGTGATTATAGGGGACATGGAGCATTGTGATGACATGGGCAGGGAACATTGTGATGACAGGTGTTATGGAGCAATGTGATGACAAGTGTCATGGTGCATTGTGATGAGACGGGCCTTGGAGAATTGTGATGACAGGCGTCATGGGGCATTGAGATGACAGTGGTCATGGAGCATTATGATGAAAGGTTTTATGCAGCACTGTGATTACAGGGGCCATGGAGCATTGTGAATACAAAAGCCATGGAGCATTGAGATGACAGTGGTCATGGAGCATTGTGATGAAAGTGGTCATGGATCATTGTGATGACAAGTGTCCTGGGACCGTGTGATGACATGGTTCATGGAGCATTGTGATGACAATGGTCATGGCGAATTGTGATGACAATGTCATGGGGCATTGTGATGGCAGTGGTCATCTAGAAATGTGATTAAAGTTATTATGGAGCACAGTAATGAGAGGGGCCATGGAGCATTGTGATGACAAGTGACACGGAGCATGGTGATGAAACGGACATGGAGCATTATAATGACAAGTGTTCTGGAGCCTTGTGATGAAAAGGGCATGGAGCATTGTGAAGACAAGATTCATGGAGCATTGTGATGACACGGGCATGAAGCATGGTGATGACAACATACCTGGAGCATTGTGATGACAAGGGCGTGGAGCATTGTGATTACAGGAGACATGGAGCATTGTGATGACATTGGCAGTGATCATTGTGATTACAGGGATCATGGAGCATTGTGATGACAAGTGTCATGCAATATTGTGCTGACACAGATCATGGAGCATTTTGATGAGAGTGGCCTTGGAGCACATTGATGAGAGACGTCATGGGGCATTATGGTGACAGTGGTCAAGGAGCATTTTGATGAAAGTGTTCATGGAGCAATGTGATTATCAGGACAATGGAGCATTGTGAATACAAAGGCCATGGAGCATTGAGATAACAGAGTTCATGGAGCATTGTGATGAAAATGGTCATGGATCACTGTGATGACAAGTGTCCTGGAACCTACTGATGACATGGTTCATACAGCATTGAGATGACAAGGGCCAAGGCGAATTGTGATGAAACGTATCATGGGGCATTGTGATGACATTGGTCATCTTGCATTGTGATGTCAGTGGTCATGTAGAATTTTGATTAAAGGTATCATGGAGCACTGTGATGACAAAGGCCAAGGAAGATTTTGATGACAAGTGTCATTGAGCAAAGTGTTGACACGGGAATGGAGTATTATGATGACAAGAGTTCTGGAGCATTTTGATGACAAAGGCATGGAGCATTGTGATGACAGTGCCCATGGAGCATTGTGATGAAAAGTGCAGGGAACATTGTGATGTCTAGGTTCATGAAGCATTGTGGTGAAAGTGGCCATGGAGCATTGAGATGACAGGCGTCATGAGGCATGGTGATGACAGTGGTCATGGAGCATTGTTATGAAAGAGATCATGGAGGAATATGATACCACGGGCCATGGAACATTGTGATGACAGGGGTCATGGGGCATTGTGCTGAAAGCGGTCATGGAGCATTGCGATGAAAAGCGCTATGGAGCATTGTGATGACAAGGGCCATGGATCATTGTAAAAACAGGTATCATTGGGCATTGTGATGAAAGGGGCATGGAGCATTTTTATGTAAGTTGCCATGGAGAGTTGTGATGAAAGGGCTCATGTGGATTCGTAATGACAAGGGCCATGGAGCATTGTGATGAAACAAATCTTGGAGTATCTTAATGAAAGTTGTCATGGAGCATTGCGATGAAAAGCACCAAGGAACATTGTGATGACAAGGGACATCGAGCATTGTGGTGACAAGTGTCATGGAGCATTGTGGTGACAGGTGTCATGGAGGATCGTGATGACAAATGCCATGAAGAATTGTGATGAGAGGTGGCATTGGGCAATGTGACGAAAGGGATCATGGAGTACTGTGATTACAGGGGACATGGAGCATTGTGATAACAAGTGACATGGAGAATAGTGATGACAGGCGTCATAGAACATTGTGATTACAAGTGCCATTTAGCATTTTGATGACAGGGGTCATCAGGCATTGTGTTGACAGGGGTCACGGAGTATTGTGATGACAAAGGCAATAGAGCATTGTGATGACAGGGGTCATGGAGCCCTGTGATGACCTGGGCCATGGAACATTGTGAAGACAAGATTCATGGAGCATTGTGATGACACGGGCATGAAGCATGGTGATGACAACAGACCTGGAGCATTGTGATGACATTGGCAGGGATCATTGTGATTACAGGGATCATGGAGCATTGTGATGACAAGTGTCATGCAATATTGTGCTGACACAGATCATGGAGCATTTTGATGAGAGTGGCCTTGGAGCACAGTGATGAGAGACGTCATGGGGCATTATGGTGACAGTGGTCAAGGAGCATTGTGGTAAAAGTGTTGATGGAGCAACGCTATTATCGGGACAATGGAGCATTGTGAATACAAAGGCCATGGAGCATTGAGATAACAGAGTTCATGGAGCATTGTGATGAAAGTGGTCATGGATCACTGTGATGACAAGTGTCCTGGAACCTAGTGATGACACGGTTCATACAGCATTGAGATGACAAGGGCCAAGGAGAATTGTGATGACACGTGTCATGGGGCATTGTGATGACATTGGTCATCTTGCATTGTGATGACATTGGTCATGTAGAATTTTGATTAAAGATATCATGGAGCACTGTGATGACAAAGGCCAAGGAAAATTTTGATGACAAGTGTCATTGAGCAATGGGATGACATGGGATTGGAGTATTATGATGACAAGTGTTCTGGAGCATTGTGATGACAAGAGCATAGAGCATTGTGATTACAGAGGCCATGGAGCATTGTGATGACAACGGCATGGAGTATTGTGATGACAAGGGTCATTGAGCATTGTGATTACAAAGACCATGAGGCATTGTGATGACAGGGTCCTTGGAGCTTTGTGATGACAATGGTAATCGAGCATTGTGATGAGAGGGGTCATAGAGCATTGTGATGAGAAAGACCATGGAGCATGGTGATGACAGAGGACATGGAACATTGTGATGACAAGGCCATGTACCACTGTGGTTACAAGGGTCATGGAGCATTGGGATGACAAGGGCAGGGAACCTTGTGGTGACCGGGGTCATGGAGCATTTTGATGACAACTTTCATGGAATGTTGTGATGACAGGGGTCATGGAGCATTGTGTTGAAAGTGAACATGGAGCAGTGTGATTACAGGGTCCATGGAATATTGTGAATACATAGGCCATGGAACTATGTGATGACAGGGGTCATGTAGCATTGTGATGACACGGTCATGGAGCATTTTGATTACAGGGGTTATGGGGCACTGTGATGACAGGGGGCATGGAGCATTGTGATGAAATTGTCCTGGAGCATTGTGATGACAGCGGTCACAGAGCATTGAGATGAAAGTTATCATGCAACATTTTGATGACAACGGTCATGGATCATATTGATGACAGGGGTCATGGAACATTCTGATAACAAGGTTCATAAAGCATTTTGATGACTGGAGTCATGGAGCATTGTGTTGACACGGGCATGGAGCATTGTAGTGATAGGATATCTGGAGCATTGTGATGAAAAGGGGATGGAGCATTTTGATGACAGGGTCCAAGGAGCATTGTGCTGACAATGGCATGGAGCATTGTGATGAAAACGGTACTAGAGCACTGTGAGGAAAGGAGTCATGGATCATTGTGATGACAGGGGTCATGGAGCTTTGTGATTACAAGGGTCATGGAGCATTGTGATGACACGGTCAAGGAACATGACAATGACAAGCATTCTGGAGCATTGTGATGAAAGGGCATGGAGCATTGTGATTAAAGTTGACAAGGAGCATTGTGATGATATGGGCAGAGAACTTTGTGATGACAGGGGTCATGGAGCATTGTGATGAAAAGTGTCATGGAACATTGTGCTGACAGGGATCATGGAGCTTTTTGGTAAGAAAGGCCTTGGCGATTTGTGATGGCAGGCGTCATGGGTCATTGTGATGACAGCGGACTTCGAGCATTTTGATGAAATGGGTCATGGAGCACTGTGATTACAGGGGCCATGGCGCATTGTGATGCCAAAGGCCATGGAGCATTGTGATGACAGGTGTCATGGAACTTTGAGATGAAACGGGTCATGGACCATTACGATGACAGGGGTCATGGAGAATTGTGATGACTGTGGCCATGGGGAATTTGGATGAAAGGCGTACTGGAACATTGTGAGGAAATGTTTCATGGAGCATTGTGATGACAAGGGCCATGGAGCATCGTGATGACAGGGTTCATGGGGCATTGTGCAGAAAGCGTTCATGGAGCATTGCGATGAAAAGCACTATGGATCATTGTGATGACAAGGGCCATCGAGCATTGTGAATACAAGGGACATGGAGCTTTGTGATGACAAGGGTCATGGATCATTGTAAAAACAGGTATCATTGGGCATTGTGATGACAGGGTCATGAAGCATTTTTATGTAAGTTGCCATGGAGAATTGTGATGATAAGGATCATGTGAATTTGTAATGACAAGGGCCATGGAGCATTGTGATGAAACAAATCTTGGAGTATTTTGATGAAAGTTGTCATGGAACATGGCGATGAAAAGCACCAAGGAACATTGTGATGACAAGGGCCATCGAGCATTGTGATGACAAGTGTCATGGAGTATTGTGATGACAGGTGTCATGGAGCATCTTGATGACAAATGCCATGGAGAATTGTGATGAGAGGTGGCATTGGGCATTGTGATGAAAGGGGTCATGGTGTACTGTGATTACAGGGGCCATGGAGCATTGTGATAACAAGTGACATGGAGAATAGTGATGACAGGCGTCATAGAGCATTGTGATGACAAGTGCCATTTAGCATTTTGATGACAGGGGTCATCAAGCATTGTGTTGACAGGGTCACGGAGCATTGTGATGACAAAGGCCATAGAGCATTGTGATGACAGGGGTCATGTAACATTGTGATGACATGGGCCATAAAGCATTGTGAAGACAAGATGCATGGAGCATTGTGATGACACGGTCATGAAGCATGGTGATGGCAACAGACCTGGAGCATTGTGATGACAAGGGCATGGAGCATGGTGATGAAACGGACATGGAGCATTATAATGACAAGAGTTCTGGAGCCTTGTGATGACAAGGGCATGGAGCATTGTGATTACAGGGACCATGGAGCAGTGTGATGACAAAGGCTTGGGGCACTGTGACGACAAGGGCCATGGAGCATTGTGATTACAGGGGTAATGGGGCATTGTGATGAGTGAGGTCATGGAGCATTAAGATGAAACGAGTCATGGAGCACTGTGATTACAGGGGCCATGGCACATTGTGATGCCAAAGGCCATGGAGCATTGTGATGACAGGTGTCATGGAGCATTGAGATGAAACGGGTCATGGACCATTACGATGACAGGGGTCATGGAGAATTGTGATGACTGTGGCCATGGGGAATTTGGATGAAAGGCGTACTGGAGCATTGTGAGGAAATGTTTCATGGAGCATTGTGATGACAAGAGCCATGGAGCATCATGATGACAGGGGTCATGGGGCATTGTGCTGAAAGCGGTCATGGAGCATTGCGATGAAAAGCGCTATGGAGCACTGTGATGACAAGGGCCATGGATCATTGTGAATACAAGGGACATGGAGCCTTGTGATGACAAGGGTCATGGATCATTGTAAAAACAGGTATCATTGGGCATTGTGATGACGGGGCATGGAACATTTTTATGTAAGTTGCAATGGAGAATTGTGATGAAAGGGATCATGTGAATTTGTAATGACAAGGGCCATGGAGCATTGTGATGAAACAAATCTTGGAGTATTTTGATGAAAGTTGTCATGGAGCATTACGATGAAAAGCACCAAGGAACATTGTGATGACAAGGGCCATCGAACATTGTGATGACAAATGTCATGGAGTATTGTGATGACAGGTGTCATGGAGCATCTTGATGACAAATGCCATGGAGAATTGTGATGAGAGGTGGCATTGGGCATTGTGATGAAAGGGGTCATGGAGTACTGTGATTACAGGGGCCTTGGAGCATTGTGATGACAAGTGACATGGAGAATAGTGATGACAGGCGTCATAGAGCATTGTGATGACAAGTGCCATTTAGCATTTTGATGACAGGGGTCATCAAGCATTGTGTTGACAGGGTCACGGAGCATTGTGATGACAAAGGCCATAGAGCATTGTGATGACAGGGGTCATGGAGCATTGTGATGACATGGGCCATGAAGCATTGTGAAGACAAGATTCATGGAGCATTGTGATGACACGGGCATGAAGCATGGTGATGACAACAGACCTGGAGCATTGTTGTGACAAGGATATTGAGCATGGTGATGAAACGGACATGGAGCATTATAATGAGAAGTGTTCTGGAGCCTTGTGATGACAAGAGCATGGAGCATGGTGATTACAGGGGCCATGGAGCTGTGTGATGACAAAGGCTTGGAGAACTGTGATGACAAGGGCCATAGAGCATTGTGATTACAGGGGTCATGGGGCATTGTGATGAGTGAGGTCATGGAGCATTTATGTGAAACGGGTCATGGAGCACTGTGATTACAGGTGCCATGGAACATTGCGATAACAAGTGACATGGAGAATAGTGATGACAGGTGTCATAGAGCATTGTGATAACAAGTGCTATTTAGCATTTTGATGACAGGGGTCATCAGTCATTGTGTTGACAGGGGTCACGGAGCATTGTGATTACAAGGGCAGGGAACCTTGTGGTTACCGGGATCATGGAACATTTTGATGACAACTTTCATGGAACGTTGTGATGACAGGGGTCATGGAGCATTGTGTTGAAAGGGAACATGGAGCAGTGTGATTACAGGGTCCATGGAGCATTGTGAATACACAGGCCAGGGAACAATGTGATGACAGGGGTCATGTAGCATTGTGATGACAGGGTCATGGAGCATTGTGATTACAGGGGTTATGGGGCACTGTGATGATGGGGGCATGGAGCATTGTGATGAAAATTGTCCTGGAGCATTGTGATGACAGTGGTCACAAAGAATTGGGATGAAAGGTATCATGCAGCATTGTGATGACAACGGTCATGGATCATTTTGATGACAGGGGTCATGGAACATTCTAATAACAAGGTTCATAAAGCATTTTAATGACAGGGGTCATGGAGCATTTTGTTGACACGGGCATGGAGCATTGTAATGATATTATATCTGGAGCATTGTGATGAAAAGGGGATGGAGCATTTTGATGACAGTCTCCAAGGAGCATTGTGCTGACAATGGCATGGAGCATTGTGATGAAAGGGGTACTGGAGCACTGTGAGGAAAGGAGTCATGGATCATTGTGTTGACACGGTCAAGGAACATTGCGATGACAAGAATTCTGGAGCATTGTGATGAAAGAGCATGGAGCATTGTGATGAAAGGTGACAAGGAGCATTGTGATGATATGGGCAGAGAACTTTGTGATGACATGGGTCATGCAGCATTGTGGTGAAAAGTGTCATGGAACATTGTACTGACAGGTTTCATGGAGCCTTTTGATGAAAGTGATCATGGATCATTGTGATGACAAGTGTCCTGGAACATTGTGATGAAACGGTTCATGGAGCATTTTGATGACAGGGACCATGGCAAATTGTGATGACATCTGTCATGGGGCATTGTGATGACAGTGGTCCTCTAGAATTGTGATGAATGGTATCATGGAGCACTGTGATGACAGGGGCCATGGAACATTGTGATGACAAATGACGTGGAGCATTGTGATGACAAGTGTCATGGGGCATTTTGATGACATTGGCATGGAGCATTATGATGAAAAGAGTTCTGGAGCATTTTGATAACAAGCGCATGGAGCATTGTGATGACAGGGTCCATGGAACATTGTGATGAAAAGGACAGGGAACATTGTGATGACTGGGTTAATGGAGCATTGTGATGAAGGGGACATGGAGCATTGAGATGACAGGCGTCATGAGGCATGGTGATGACAGTGGTCATGGAGAATTGTGATGAAAGTGATCATGGAGCAATATGATTACAGGGGCCATGGAGCATTGTGATGACAGGTGTATTGGAGCATTGTGATGAAAGTCGTCATGGATCATTGTGATGACATGTGCCCTGGAACACTGTGATGACACGGTTCATCGAGTATTGTGATGACAAGGGTCATAGCGAATTGTGATGACAGGTGTCATGGGGCATTGTGATGAGAGGTGCCTTGGAGAATTGTGATGACAGGCCTCATGGGGCATTGAGATGACAGTCATCATGGAGCGTTATGATGAAAGGTGTTATGGAGCACTGTGATTACAGGGGCCATGGAGCATTGTGAATACAAAGGCCATGGAGCATTGAGATGACAGTGGTCATGGAGCATTGTGATGAAAGTGGTCATGGATCATTGTGATGACAAGTCTCCTGGGACCCTGTGATGACATGGTTCATGGAGCATTGTGATGACAATGGTAATGGCGAATTGTGATGACAATGTCATGAGGCATTGTGATGGCAGTGGGCATCTAGAAATGTGATTAAAGTTATTATGGAGCAAAGTAATGAGAGGGGCCATGGAGCATTGTGATGACAAGTGTCATGGAACATGGTGATGAAACGGACATGGAGCATTATAATGACAAGAGTTCTGGAGCCTTGTGATGACAAGAGCATGAAGCATTGTGATTACAGGGGTCATGGAGCAGTGTGATGACAAAGGCTTGGAGCACTGTGATGACAAGGTCCATGGAGCATTGTGATTACAGGGGTCATGGGGCATTGTGATGAGTGAGGTCATGGAGCATTAAGATGAAGCGAGTCATGGAGCACTGTGATTACAGGGGCCATGGCACATTGTGATTCCAAAGGCCATGGAGCATTGTGATGACAGGTGTCATGGAACATTGAGATGAAATGGGTCATGGATTACGATGACAGGGGTCATGGAGAATTGTGATGACTGTGGCCATGGGGAATTTGGATGAAAGGCGTACTGGAGCATTGTGAGGAAATGTTTCATGGAGCATTGTGATGACAAGGGCCATGGAGCATCGTGATGACAGGGGTCATGGGGCATTGTGCTGAAAGCGGTCATGGAGCATTACGATAAAAAGCGCTATGGAGCACTCTGATGACAAGGGCCATGGATCATTGTGAATACAAGGGACATGGAGCCTTGTGATGACAAGGGTCATGGATCATTGTAAAAACAGGTATCATTGGGCATTGTGATGACAGGGGCATGGAACATTTTTATGTAAGTTGCCATGGAGAATTGTGATGAAAGGGATCATGTGAATTTGTAATGACAAGGGCCATGGAGCATTGTGATGAAACAAATCTTGGAGTATTTTGATGAAAGTTCTCATGGAGCATTGCGATGAAAAGCACCAAGGAACATTGTGATGACAAGGGCCATCGAGCATTGTGATGACAAGTGTCATGGAGTATTGTGATGACAGGTGTCATGGAGCATCTTGATGACAAATGCCATGGAGAATTGTGATGAGAGGTGGCATTGGGCATTGTGATGAAAGGGGTCATGGAGTACTGTGATTACAGGGGCCTTGGAGCATTGTGATGACAAGTGACATGGAGAATAGTGATGACAGGCGTCATAGAGTATTGTGATGACAAGTGCCATTTAGCATTTTGATGACAGGGGTCATCAAGGATTGTGTTGACAGGGTCACGGAGCATTGTGATGACAAAGGCCATAGAACATTGTGATGACATTGGTCATGGAGCATTGTGATGACATGGGCCATGAAGCATTGTGAAGACAAGATTCATGGAGCATTGTGATGACACGGGCATGAAGCATGGTGATGACAACAGACCTGGAGCATTGTGATGACAAGGATATGGAGCATGGCGATGAAACGGACATGGAGCATTATAATGACAAGTGTTCTGGAGTCTTATGATGACAAGAGCATGGAGCATGGTGATTACAGGGGCCATGGAGCTGTGTGGTGACAAAGGCTTGGAGAACTGTGATGACAAAGGCCATGGAGCATTGTGATTACAGGGGCCATGGAACATTGCGATAACAAGTGACATGGAGAATAGTGATGACAGGTGTCATAGAGCATTGTGATGACAAGTGCTTTTTAGCATTTTGATGATAGGGGTCATCAGTCACTGTGTTGACAGGGGTCACGGAGCATTGTGATTAAAAGGGCAGGGAACCTTGTGGTGACCGGGGTCAGGGAACATTTTGATGACAACTTTCATGGAACATTGTGATGACAGGGGTCATGGAGTATTGTGTTGAAAGGGAAAATGGAGCAGTGTGATTACAGGGTCCATGGAGCATTGTGAATACATAGGCCAGGGAACAATGTGATGACAGGGGTCATGTAGCATTGTGATGACAGGTTCATGGAGCATTGTGATTACAGGGGTTATGGGGCACTGTGATGACGGGGGCATGGAGCATTGTGATGAAAATTGTCCTGGAGCATTGTGATGACAGCGGTCACAAAGAATTGGGATGAAAGGTATCATGCAGCACTGTGATGACAACGGTCATGGATCATTTTGATGACAGGGGTCATGGAACATTCTAATAACAAGGTTCATAAAGCATTTTAATGACAGGGGTCATGGAGCATTGTGTTGACACGGGCATGGAGCATTGTAATGATATTATATCTGGAGCATTGTGATGAAAAGGGGATGGAGCATTTTGATGACAGTCTCCAAGGAGCATTGTGCTGACAATGGCATGGAGCATTGTGATGAAAGGGGTACTGGAGCACTGTGAGGAGAGGAGTCATGGATCATTGTGTTGACACGGTCAAGGAACATTGCGATGACAAGAATTCTGGAGCATTGTGATGAAAGAGCATGGAGCATTGTGATGAAAGGTGACAAGGAGCATTGTGATGATATGGGCAGAGAACTTTGTGATGACATGGGTCAGGGAGCATTGTGGTGAAAAGTGTCATGGAACATTGTACTGACAGGGTTCATGGAGCTTTTTGGTAAGAGAGGCCTTGGAGATTTGTGATGGCAGGCGTCATGGGGCATTGTGATGACAGCGATCTTGGAGCATTATGATGAAAGGGGTCATGGAGCTCTGTGATTAGAGGGGCCATGGAGCATTGTGAATACAAAGCCTATGGAGCATTGAGATGACAGGTTTCATGGAGCCTTTTGATGAAAGTGATCATGGATCATTGTGATGACAAGTGTCCTGGAACCTTGTGATGAAACGGTTCATGGAGCATTTTGATGACAGGGACCATGGCAAATTGTGATGACATCTGTCATGGGGCATTGTGATGACAGTGGTCCTCTAGAATTGTGATGAATGGTATCATGGAGCACTGTGATGACAGGGGCCATGGAACATTGTGATGATAAATGACGTGGAGCATTGTGATGACAAGTGTCATGGGGCATTTGGATGACATTGGCATGGAGCATTATGATGACAAGAGTTCTGGAGCATTTTGATGACAAGCGCATGGAGCATTGTGATGACAGGGTCCATGGAACACTGTGATGAAAAGGACAGGGAACATTGTGATGACTGGGTTAATGGAGCATTGTGATGAAGGGGACATGGAGCATTGAGATGACAGGCGTCATGAGGCATGGTGATGACAGTGGTCATGGAGCATTGTGATGAATGTGATCATGGAGCAATATGATAACAGGGGCCATGGAGCATTGTGATGACAGGTGTATTGGAGCATTGTGATGAAAGTCGTCATGGATCATTGTGATGACATGTGCCCTGGAACACTGTAATGACACGGTTCATCGAGTATTGTGATGACAAGGGTCATAGCGAATTGTGATGACAGGTGTCATGGGACATTGTGATGAGAGGTGCCTTGGAGAATTGTGATGACAGGCCTCATGGGGCATTGAGATGACAGTCGTCATGGAGCGTTATGATGAAAGGTGTTATGGAGCACTGTGATTACAGGGGCCATGGAGCATTGTGAATACAAAGGCCATGGAGCATTGAGATGAGAGTGGTCATGGAGCATTGTTATGAAAGTGGTCATGGATCATTGTGATGACAAGTGTCCTGGGACCCTCTGATGACATGGTTCATGGAGCATTGTGATGACAATGGTAATGGCGAATTGTGATGACAATGTCATGAGGCATTGTGATGGCAGTGGGCATCTAGAAATGTGATTAAAGTTATTATGGAGAAAAGTAATGATAGGGGCCATTTAGCATTGTGATGACAAGTGTCATGGAACATGGTGATGAAACGGACATGGAGCATTATAATGACAAGTGTTCTGGTGCCTTGTGATGACAAGAGCATGGAGCATTGTGATTACAGGGGTCATGGAGCAGTGTGATGACAAAGGCTTGGAGCACTGTGATGACAAGGTCCATGGAGCATTGTGATTACAGGGGTCATGGGGCATTGTGATGAGTGAGGTCATGGAGCATTAAGATGAAACGAGTCATGGAGCACTGTGATTACAGGGGCCATGGTGCATTGTGATGCCAAAGGCCATGGAGCATTGTGATGACAGGTGTTATGGAGCATTGAGATGAAACGGGTCATGGACCATTACGATGACAGGGGTCATGGAGAATTGTGATGACTGTGGCCATGGGGAATTTGGATGAAAGGCGTACTGGAGCATTGTGAGGAAATGTTTCATGGAGCATTGTGATGACAAGGGCCATGGAGCATCGTGATGACAGGGGTCATGGGGCATTGTGCTGAAAGCGGTCATGGAGCATTGTGATGAAAAGCGCTATGGAGCACTGTGATGACAAGGGCCATGGATCATTGTGAATACAAGGGACATGGAGCCTTGTGATGACAAGGGTCATGGATCATTGTAAAAACAGGTATCATTGGGCATTGTGATGATAGGGGCATGGAATATTTTTATGTAAGTTGCCATGGAGAATTGTGATGAAAGGGATCATGTGAATTTGTAATGACAAGGGCCATGGAGCATTGTGATGAAACAAATCTTGGAGTATTTTGATGAAAGTTGTCATGGAGCATTGCGATGAAAAGCACCAAGGAACATTGTGATGACAAGGGCCATCGAGCATTGTGATGACAAGTGTCATGGAGTATTGTGATGACAGGTGTCATGGAGCATCTTGATGACAAATGCCATGGAGAATTGTGATGAGAGGTGGCATTGGGCATTGTGATGAAAGGGGTCATGGAGTACTGTGATTACAGGGGCCTTGGAGCATTGTGATGACAAGTGACATGGAGAATAGTGATGACAGGCGTCATAGAGCATTGTGATGACAAGTGCCATTTAGCATTTTGATGACAGGGGTCATCAAGCATTGTGTTGACTTGGTCACGGAGCATTGTGATGACAAAGGCCATAGAACATTGTGATGACAGGGGTCATGGAGCATTGTGATGACATGGGCCATGAAGCATTGTGAAGACAAGATTCATGGAGCATTGTGATGACACGGGCATGAAGCATGGTGATGACAACAGACCTGGAGCATTGTGGTGACAAGGGTCATAACGAATTGTGATGACAGGTGTCACGGGGCATTGTGATGACATTGATCATCTAGTAATTGTGATGAAAGGTATCATGGAGCACTGAGATGACTGGGGGCATGAATCATTGTTATGAAAATTGTCCTGGATTATCGTGATGACAGCATTCAAGGAGAATTGTGATGACAGGGATTATGCAGCGTTGTGTTGACAAGGGTATGCACTATTGTGATGACAATGGTCATGGAGCAATGTGATGAAAGTTTTCATGGAACATCGTGAAGAAAAGTGCCTGGGAGCATTGTGACGATAAAGGCCATGGATCATTGTGATGACAAGTGTCATGGAGCATTGTAATGAAAGGTTTCATTGTGCACTGTGATGACAAGGGGTATGGAGTATTGTGATGAAACTGGTCCTGGAGCATTGTGATAACAAAAGCCATGGAGCATTGTGATGATAAGTGTCATGGAGCATTGTGATGACAGGCATCATGGAGGATTGTGACGAAAGGGGCCATGGGGAATTGTAATGACAATAGAGAAATGTGATGAAAATGGTCAGTGAGCATAGTGATTAAAGTGGTCATTGAGAATTGTGATGAAAAGCGACATAGAGCATTGTGATGACAAAGGTCAGGAAGAAGTGTGATGACCAGGGTCATGTAGCATTGTGATGACACGGTCATGGAACATTGTGATGACAAGAATTCTGGAGCATTTTGATGACAAGGGCCATGGAGCATTGTGATGCCACGGTCATGGAACACTGTGATGACAAGAATTCTGGAGAATTGTGAGTATAAAGGCATGGATCATTGTTATTATAGGGGACATGGAGCATTGTGATGACATGGGCAGGGAACACTGTGATGACAGGTGTTATGGAGCAATATAATGAAAAGTGTCATGGAGCATTGTGATGAGAGGGGCCTTGGAGAATTGTGATGATAGGCGTCATGTGGCATTGAGATGACAGTGGTCATGGAGCATTGTGATGAAAGTGGTCATGGATCATTGTGATGGCAAGTGTCCTGGCACCCTGTGATGACATGGTTCATGGAGCATTGTGATGACAATGGTAATGGCAAATTGTGATGACAATGTCATGAGGCATTGTGATGGCAGTGGTCATCTAGAAATGTGATTAAAGTTATTATGGAGCACAGTAATGAGAGGGGCCATGGATCATTGTGATGACAAGGGTCATGGAGCATGGTGATGAAACGGACATGTATCATCATAATGACAAGGGTTCTGGAGCCTTGTGATGACAAGAGCATGAAGCATTGTGATTACAGGGGCCATGGAGCATTGTGATGAGTGAGGTCATGGAGCATTTAGATGAAACGCGTCATGGAGCACTGGGATTACAGGGGCCATGGAACATTGTGATAACAAGTGACATTGAGAATAGTGATGACAGGTGTCATAGAGCATTGTGATGACAAGTGCTATTTAGCATTTTGATGACAGGGGTCTTCAGTCTTTGTGTTGACAGGGGTCATGGAGCATTGTGATTACAAGGGCAGGGAACCTTGTGGTGACCGGGGTCATGGAACATTTTGATGACAACTTTCATGGAACGTTGTGATGACGGGGTCATGGATTATTGTGTTGAAAGGGAACATGGAGCAGTGTGATTACAGGGTCCATGGAGCATTGTGAATATATAGGCCATGGAACAATGTGATGACAGGGGTCAAGTAGCATTGTGATGACAGGGTCATGGAGCACTGTGATTACAGGGGTCATGGGGCTTTGTGATGAGTGAGGTCATGGAGCATTGAGATGAAACGGGTCATGGATCACTGTGATTACAGGGGCCATGGAGCATTGTGATGACAAAGGCCAAGGAGCATTGTTATGACAGCTGTCACAGAGAGTTGGGATGAAAGGTATCATGCAGCATTGTGATGACAATGGTCATGGATCATTTTGATGACAGGGGTCATGGAACATTCTAATAACAAGGTTCATAAAGCATTTTGATGACAGGGGTCATGGAGCATTGTGTTGACACGGGCATGCAGCATTGTATTGATATTATATCTGGAGCATTGTGATGAAAAGGGGATGGAGCATTTTGATGACAGTCTCCAAGGAGCATTGTGCTGACAATGGCATGGAGCATTGTGATGAAAGGGGTACTGGAGCACTGTGAGGAAAGGAGTCATGGATCATTGTGTTGACACGGTCAAGGAACATTGCGATGACAAGAATTCTGGAGCATTGTGATGAAAGAGCATGGAGCATTGTGATGAAAGGTGACAAGGAGCATTGTGATGATATGGGCAGAGAACTTTGTGATGACAGGGGTCATGGAGCATTGTGATGAAAAGTGTCATGGAACATTGTACTGACAGGGATCATGGAGCTTTTTGGTAAGAGAGGCCTTGGAGATTTGTGATGGCAGGCGTCATGGGGCATTGTGATGACAGCGGTCTTGGAGCATTTTGATGAAAGGGGTCATGGAGCTTTGTGATTAGAGTGGCCATGGAGCATTGTGAATACAAAGCCTATGGAGCATTGAGATGATAGGTTTCATGGAGCCTTTTGATGAAAGTGATCATGGATCATTGTGATGACAAGTGTCCTGGAACCTTGTGATGAAACGGTTCATGGAGCATTTTGATGACAGGGACCATGGCAAATTGTGATGACATCTGCCATGGGGCATTGTGATGACAGTGGTCCTCTAGAATTGTGATGAATGGTATCATGGAGCACTGTGATGACAGGGGCCATGGAACACTGTGATGACAAATGACGTGGAGCATTGTGATGGCAAGTGTCATGGGGCATTTTGATGACATTGGCATGGAGCATTATGATGACAAGAGTTCTGGAGCATTTTGATGACAAGCGCATGGAGCATTGTGATGACAGGGCCCATGGAACATTGTGATGAAAAGGACAGGGAACATTGTGATGACTGGGTTTATGGAGCATTGAGATGAAGGGGCCATGGAGCATTGAGATGACAGGCGTCATGAGGTATGGTGATGACAGTGGTCATGGAGCATTGTGATGAAAGACGTCATGGAGCAATATGATAACAGGGGCCATGGAGCATTGTGATGACAGGTGTATTGGAGCATTGTGATGAAATTAGTCATGGATCATTGTGATGACATGTGTCCTGGAACACTGTGATGACACGGTTCATCGAGTATTGTGATGACAAGGGTCATAGCGAATTGTGATGACAGGTGTCCTGGGGCATTATGATGACATTGATCATCTAGGAATTGTGATGAAAGGTATCATGGAGCACTGAGATGACTGGGGGCATTAATCATTGTTATGAAAATTGTCCTGGATTATCGTGATGCCAGCAGTCAAGGAGAATTGTGATGACAGGGATTATGCAGCATTGTGTTGACAAGGGTATGGACTATTGTGATGACAATGGTCATGGAGCAATGTGATGAAAGTTTTCATGGAACATCTTGAAGAAAATTGCCTGGCAGCATTGTGACAATAAAGGCCATGGATCATTGTGATGACAAGTGTCATTGAGCATTGTAATGAAAGGTTTCATGGTGCACTGTGATGACAAGGGGGATGGAGTATTGTGATGAAACTGGTCCTGGAGCATTGTGATAACAAAATCATTGGAGCATTGTGATGACAAGGGCCATGGAGCATTGTGAATACAAGGGACATGGAGCCTTGTGATGACAAGTATCATGGATCATTGTAAAAACAGGTATCATTGGGCATTGTGATGACAGGGACATGGAGCATTTTAATGTAATTTGCCATGGAGATTTGTGATGAAACGGATCATGTGGATTTTTAATGACAAGTGCCATGGAGCATTGTGAGGAAACAAATCTTGGAGTATTTTGATGAAAGTTGTCATGGAGCATTGCGATGAAAATCACCAAGGAACATTTTGATGACAAGGGCCATCGAGCATTGTGATGAGAAGTGTCATGGAGCATTGTGGTAACAGGTGTCATGGAGCAACGTGATGACAAATGCCATGGAGAATTGTGATGAGAGGTGGCATTGGGCATTGTGATGAAAGGGGTCATGGATGATTCTGATGACAAGTGTCCTGGAACCTTTTGATGACACGGTTCATGGAGCATCGTGATGACAAGGAACAAAGCTAATTGTGATGACATCTGTCATGGGGCATTGTGATGACAGTGGTCATCTAGAATTGTGATGAAAAGTATCATGGAGCACTGTGATGACAGGGGCCATGGAACATTGTGATGACAAAGGCCATGGAGCATTGTGGTGAGAAGTGTCATGGGGCGTTTTGATGACATTGGCATGGAGCATTATGATGACAAGAGTTCTGGAGCATTTTGTTGACAAGGGCATGGAGCATTTTGATGACAGGGCCCTTGGAGCATTGTGATGAAAAGGGCAGGGAATATTGTGATGACTGGGTTCATGGAGCATTGTGATGAAAGGGGCCATGGAGCACGGAGATGACAGGTGTCATGAGGCATGGTGATGACAGTGGTCATGGAGCATTGTGATGAAAGAGATCATGGAGCAATATGATAACAGGGGCCATGGAGCATTGTGATGACAGGTGTATTGGAGCATTGTGATGAAAGTAGTCATGGATCATTGTGATGACATGTGTCCTGGAACACTGTGATGACACGGTTCATCGAGTATTGTGATGACAAGGGTCATAGCGAATTGTGATGACAGGTGTCATGGGGCATTGTGATGACATTGATCATCTAGGAATTGTGATGAAAGGTATCATGGAGCAGTGTGATGACTGGGGGAATGAAGCATTGTTATGAAAATTGTCCTGGATTATTGTGATGACAGCAGTCATGGAGAATTGTGATGACAGGGATTATGCAGCATTGTGTTGACAAGGGTATGGACTATTGTGCTGACAATGGTCATGGAGCAATGTGATGAATGTTTTCATGGAACATCGTGATGAAAAGTGCCTGGGAACAGTGTGACGATAAAGGCCATGGAGCATTGTGATGACAAGTGTCATGGAGCATTGTAATAAAAGCTTACATTGTACACTGTGATGACAAGGAGGATGGAATGTTGTGAGGAAACTTGTCCTGGAGCATTGTGATAACAAAATCCATGGAACATTGTGATGACAAGAATTCTGGAGCCTTGTGATGACAAGGGCATGGAGCCTTGTGATTACAGGCGCCATGGAGCAGTGTGATGACACAGGCTTGGAGCACTGTGATGACAAGGGCCATGGAACATTGTGATTAGAGGGGTCATGGGGCATTGTGATGAGTGAGGTAATGGAGCATTGAGATGAAACGGGTCAGGGAGCACTGTGTTTACTGGGGCCATGGAGCATTGTGATGACAAAGTCCATGAAGCATTGTGATGACAGGTGTCCTGGAGCATTGAGATGAAACGGGTCATGGACCATTATGATGAAAGGTGTCATGGAGAACTGTGATGAAAGTGGCCATGGGGAATTTGGATGAAAGGCGTACTGGAGCATTGTGAAGAAATGTTTCATGGAGCATTGTGATGACAAGGGCCATGGAGCATCGTGATGACAGGGGTCATGGGGCATTGTGATGAGAGGTTGCATTGGGCATTGTGATGAAAAGGGTCAAGGAGAACTGTAATTACAGGGGCCATGGAGCATTGTGATCACAAGTGACATGGAGAATAGTGATGACAGGCCTCATAGAGCATTGTGATGACAAGTGCCATTTAGCATTTTGATGACAGGGGTCATCAGGCGTTGTGTTGAGAGGGGTCACGGAGCATTGTGATGACAAACGCCACAGAGCATTGTGATGACATGGGTCATGGAGCATTGTGATGACAAAGGCCATAGAGCATTGCGATGACAGGGGTCATGGAGCACTGTGATGACATGGGCCATGGAGAATTGTGAAGACAAGATTCATGGAGCATTGTGATGACACGTGCATGAAGCATGCTGATGACAACAGACCTGGAGCATTGTGATGACATTGGCAGCGATCATTGTGATTACAGGGATCATGAAGCATTGTGATGAAAAGTGTCATGCAATATGGTGCTGACACAGATCATGGAGCCTTTTGATAAGAGTGGCCTTGGAGCACAGTGATGAGAAACGTCATGGGGCATTATGGTGACAGTGGTCAAGGAGCATTGTGATGAAAGTGTTCATGTAGCAACGCGATGATCGGGACAATGGAGCATTGAGAATACAAAGGCCATGGAGCATTGAGATAACAGAGTTCATGGAGCATTGTGATGAAAGTGGTCATGGATCACTGTGATGACAAGTGTCCTGGAACCTAGTGATGACACGGTTCATACAGCATTGAGATGACAAGGGCCAAGGTGAATTGTGATGACACGTGTCATGGGGCATTGTAATTACATTGGTCATCTTGCATTGTGATGACAGTGGTCATGTAGAATTTTGATTAAAGGTATCTTGGAACACTGTGATGACAAAGGCCAAGGAACATTTTGCTGACAAGTGTCATTGAGCAATGGGATGACACGGCAATGGAGTATTATGATTACAAGTGTTCAGGAGCATTGTGATGACAAGGGCATGGAACATTGTGATTACAGGGGCCATGGAGCATTGTGATGACACGGGCATGGAGCATTGTAATGATAGGCTATCTGGAGCATTGTGATGAAAATGGGATGGAGCATTTTGATGACAGCGTCCAAGGAGCATTGTGCTGACAATGGCATGGACCATTGTGATGAAAAGGGTACTGGAGCACTGTGAGGAAAGGAGTCATGGATCATTGTGATGACAGGGGTTATCGAGCTTTTTGATGACAAGGGTAATGGAGCATTGTGATGACACGGTCAAGGAATATTGCGATGACAATAATTCTGGAGCACTGTGCTGAAAGGTCATGGAGCATTGTGATTAAAGGTGACAAGGAGCATTGTGATGATATGGGCAGAGAAGTTTGTGATGACAGGGGTCATGGAGCATTGTGATGACAAGTGTCATGGAACATTGTGCTGACAGGGATCATGGAGCTTTTATGTAAAAGAGGCCTTGTAGTTTTGTGATGGCAGGCGTCATGGGGCATTGTGATGACAGCGGTCTTGGAGCATTGTGATGAAATTGGTCATGGAGCACTTTGATTACAGGGGCCATGGGGCATTGTGAATACAAAGGCTATGGAACTTTGAGATGACAGGGTTCATGTAGCATTGTGATGAAAATGATCATGGATCATTGTGATGACAAGTATCCTGGAACCTTGTGATGACACGGTTCATGGAGCATTGTGATGACAAGGACCTTGGCGAATTGTGATGACATCTGTCATCGGGCATTGTGATGACAGTGTTCATCTAGAATTTGATGAAATATATCATGGAGCACTGTGATGACAGGGGCCATGGAATATTGTGAGGAAAAAGGCCATGGAGCATTGTGATGACCAGTGTCATGGGGCATTTTGATGACATTGGCATGGAGCATTATGATGACAAGGGTTCTGGAGCATTTTGATGACAAGGGCATGGAGCATTGTGATGACAAGAATTCTGGAGCATTGTGAGGAAAAAGGCATGGAGCATTGTGATTATACGGGTCATGGAGCATTGTGATGGCATGGGCAGGGAACACTGTGATGACGGGTGTTATGGAGAAATGTGATGACAAGTGTCATGGAGCATTGTGATGAGAGGGGCCTTGGAGAATTGTGATCACAGACGTCATGGGGCATTGAGATGGCAGTGGTCATGGAGCATTATGATGAAAGGTGTTATGGAGCACTGTGATTACAGGGGCCATGGAGCATTGTGATGACAAGTGTCATGGAGCATGGTGATGAAACGGACATGGAGCATTATAATGACAAGAGTTCTGGAGCCTTGTGATGACAAGAGCATGGAGCATTGTGATTACAGGGGTCATGGAGCAGTGTGATGACACAGGCTTGGAGCACTGTGATGACAAGGGCCATGGAACACTGTGATTAGAGGGTTCATGGGGCATTGTGATGAGTGGGGTCATGGGGCATTGTGATGAGTGAGGTCATGGAGCATTAAGATGAAACGAGTCATGGAGCACTGTGATTACAGGGGCCATGGCGCATTGTGATGCCAAAGGCCATGGAGCATTGTGATGACAGGTGTCATGGAACATTGAGATGAAACGGGTTATGGACCATTACGATGACAGGGGTCATGGAGAATTGTGATGACTGTGGCCATGGGGAATTTGGATGAAAGGCGTACTGAAGAATTGTGAGGAAATGTTTCATGGAGCCTTGTGATGACAAGGGTCATGGATCATTGTAAGAACAGGTATCATTGGGCATTGTGATGACAGGGTCATGAAGCATTTTTATGTAAGTTGCCATGGAGAATTGTGATGAAAGGGATCATGTGGATTTGTAATGACAAGTGTCATGGAACATTGTGATGACAGGTCTTATGGAGCATTGTGAGGACAAATGCCATTGAGAATTGTGATGAGAGGTGGCATTGGGCATTGTGATGAAAGGGGTCATGGAGCACTGTGATTACAGGGGCCATGGAGCATTGTGATGACAAGGAACATGGCGAATTGTGATGACAGGGTTCATGGGGCAATGTGAATACATAGGACATAGAGCAAGTGCCCAGGCCACAGGGTTCCAGAATTAAGCCTCAGTCATTTTGCCAGGCCAGAGTGTTCCACCATCAAACCTCAGTCATGATCCCAGGCCACATGTTTCCACGATGAAACCTCAGACATTTTCCCAGGGCACAGGTTTCCAGCATCAAACCTCAGTAATGTTCCCAGACACATGGTTCCAGAATCAAACCTCAGTCATGTTCGCAGGCCACAACTTTCAACAATCAAACGTCAGTCATGTTCCCAGGACACAGGTGTCCAGAATCAAACCTCAGTAATGTTCCCAGGGAACAGGCTTCCAGAAAGAAACCTCAGTCATGTTCCCAGGCCACAGGGTTCCACAATCAAAACTCAGCCATGTTCCCAGGCCACAGTGTCTCAGAATACAACAGATGTCGTGTTCCCAGGCCACAGGGTTCCAGATTCAAACTACAGTCATGTTCCCAGTTCAGAGGGTCCCACATTCCAACCTCAGTCATGTTCCCAGGCCACAGGGTCCCAGAATACAACCGATGTCATGTTCCCAGGCCACAGGGTTCAAGAAGCAAACCTCAGTCTTGTTCCCAGGACACAGGTTTCCAAAATCTACCTGATATCATGTTCCCGGGCCACAGCCTTCCAGAATCAAACCTCAGACAGGTTCCCAGGCCACAGGGTTCCAGAATCAATCCTCAGTTATGTTCACAGGCCACAGGGTTCCACCATCAAACCTCAGCATGTTGCCAGGCCACAAGGTTCAACAATCAAACCTGAGTCATGTTCCCAGGAAACAGGATTACAGAATCAAACCAATGACATGTTCCCAACCCACGGGGTTCTAGTATCAGGCCTCAGGCATGTTCCCAGTGCACAGGGTTCCACCATCAAACCTCAGTCATTTTGCCAGTCCACAGCTTTCTGCTATCAAACCAGAGTCAAGTTCCCAGGCCACAGGGTTCCAGAATCAAGCCTCAGTCATGTTGCCAGGCCACAGAGTACCACCATCAAACCTCAGTCATGTTCCCAGGTCAAAGGGTTCCTCCATCAAACCTCAATAATCTTCCCAGGACACAGGGTTCCAGAATCAAACCAATGTCAAGTTCCCAGGCCATGGGTTTCCAGTACCAGGCCACAGTCATGTTTCCAGGGCACAGGGTTACACAATAAAACCTCAGCCATGTTGCAGTCCACAGGTTTCTGCCATCAAACCTCACTCAAGATCCCAGGCCACAGGGTTCCAGAACCAAGCCTCAGTCATTTTGCCAGGCCAGAGTGTTCAACCATCAAACCTCAGTCATGATCCCAGGCCACATGTTTCCACACTGAAACCTCAGACATTTTCCCAGGCCACAGGTTTCCAGAATCAAACCTCACTCATATTCCCAGGTCACATGGTTCCAGAATCAAACCTCAGTCGTGTTCCCAGGACCCAGGGTTCAAGAATAAAACCTCAGTCATGTTCCCAGGCCACATGGTTCCAGAATCAAACCTCAGTCGTATTCCCAGGACCCAGGGTTCCAGAATAAAACCTCAGTCATGTTCCCTGGACACAGGTTTCAAAAATAAAATCCCAGTAATGATCCAAGGGCACAGGGTCCACAATTAAACCTCAGTCATATTCCCAGGCCAGAGGGTTCAACAATCAAACCTCAGTCCTATTGCCAGGCCACGGTTCCACCATCAAGCCTCCGTCATGTTCCCAGGCCAGAGTGTTCCAGAATCAAACTTAAGTCATCTTGCCAGGCAAAAGGGTTCCACCATCAAACCTCAGTCATTGTGCCAGGACACAGGGTACCACCATCAAACCTCAGTCATGTTCCCAGGCCACAGGGTTCCTCCATCAAACCTCAATCATCTTCCCAGGACACAGGGTTCCAGAATCAAGCCAATGTCAAGTTCCCAGGCCATGGTTTTCCATTACCAGGCCACAGTCATGTTTCCAGGGCACAGGGTTCCACAATCAAACCTCAGTCATGTTGCAGTCCACAGGTTTCTGCCATCAAACCTCACTCAAGTTCCCAGGCCACATTGTTCCACCATCAAACCTCAGTCATGATCCCAGGCCACATATTTCCACAATGAAACCTCATTTTCCCAGGCCACCGCTTTCCAGAATCAAACCTCAGTCATATTCCCAGGCTACATGGTTCCAGAATCAAACCTCAGTCATCTTCCCAAGCCAGAGTGTTCCACAATCAAACTTAAGTCATCTTGCCAGGCAAAAGGGTTCCACAATCAAACCTCAGTCATGTTGCCAGGCCATAGTATTCAACCATCAAACCTCAGTCATGTTCCCAGGAAACAGGGTTCAAGAATCAAACCAATGGCATGTTCTCATGCCACGAGGTTCCAGTATCAGACCTCAGTCATGTTCCCAGCGCACAGGGTTCAACCATCAAACCTCAGTCAAGTTCCCAGGCCACAGGGTTCCAGAATCAAGCCTCAGTCATGTTGCCAGGCCACAGGGTACCACCATCAAACCTCAGTCATGTTCCCAGGCCACAGTGTTCCTCCATCAAACCTCAGTCATGTTTCCAGGAAACAGGGTTCTAGAATCAAACCATTGTCAAGTTCCCAGGCCATGGGTTTCCAGTACCAGGCCACAGACAGGTTTCCAGGGCACAGGGTTCCAAAATCAAACCTCAGTCATGTTGCCAGTCCACAGGTTTCTGCCATCAAACCTCAGGCAAGTGCCCAGGCCACAGGGTTCCAGAATTAAGCCTCAGTCATTTTGCCAGGCCAGAGTGTTCCACCATCAAACCTCAGTCATGATCCCAGGCCACATGTTTCCACAATGAAACCTCAGACATCTTCCGAGGGCACAGGTTTCCAGAATCAAACCTCAGTCATATTCCCAGGACACATGGTTCCAGAATCAAACCTGAGTCATGTTCGCAGGCCACAGGTTTCAACAATCAAACCTCAGTCATGTTCCCAGGACACAGTTGTGCAGAATCAAACCTCAGTCATGTTCCCAGGCCAGAGGGTTCCACAATCAAACCTCAGCCATATTCCCAGGACACAGGGTCCCAGAATACAACAGATGTCATGTTCCCAGGACACAGGGTTCCACATTCAAACCACAGTCATGTTCCCAGGCCACAGGGTCCCAGAATACAACCGATGTCATGATCCCAGGCCACAGGGTTCCAGAAGAAAACCTCAGTCTTGTTCCCAGGACACAGGTTTACAAAATCCACCTGATATCATGTTCCCTGGCCAGAGTCTTCCAGAATCCCACCTCAGACATGTTCCCAGGCCACAGGGTTCCAGAATAAAACCGTTCTCATGTTCCCAGGCCAAAGGGTTCCAGAATCCACCGATGTCATGTTCCCAGGCCTCAGGGTTCCACAATCAAACCTCAGCCATGTTCCCAGGACACAGGGTCCCAGCACACAACCGATGTCATGTTCCCAAGTCACAGGGTTCCAGATTCAAACCACAGTCATGTTCCCAGTTCAGAGGGTCCCACAATCCAACCTCTGTCATGTTCCCAGGCCACAGGGTCCCAGAATACAACCGATGTCATGTTCCCAGGCCACAGGGTTCCAGAAGGAAACCTCAGTCTTGTTCCCAGGACACAGGTTTCCAAAATCAACCTGATATCATGTTCCCTGGCCACAGTCTTCCAGAATCAAACCTCAGACAAGTTCCCAGGCCACAGGGTTCCAGAATCAAACCGTTCTCATGTTCCCAGGCAAAAGGGTTCCAGAATCCACCGATGTCATGTTCCCAGGCCTTAGGGTTCCACAATCAAACCTCAGCCATGTTCCCAGGACACAGGGTCCCAGGATACAACCGATGTCATGTTCCCAGGTCACAGGGTTCCAGAAGCAAACCTCAGTCATGTTCCCAGGACACAGGTTTCCACAATCAACCTGATATCATGTTCCCTGGCCACAGTCTTCCAGAATCCAACCTCAGACATGTTCCCAGCCAACAGGGTTCCAGAATCAAACCGTTCTCATGTTCCCAGGCCAAAGGGTTCCAGAATCCACCGATGTGATGTTCCCAGGCCACAGGGTTCCAGAATCAATCCTCAGTTATGTTCCCACGCTACAGGGTTGCAGAATAAAACCTCAGTGATGTTCCCAGGCTACAGGGTTGCAGAATAAAACCTCAGTCATGTTCCCAGTCCACAGGATTCCAGAACCACGGCTCAGTCACATTCCCGTTGCACAGTATTCCACAATCTAAACAGATGTCATATTCCCAGGCCACAGTTTTCCAGAATCACGCCTCAGTCATGTTCCCAGGCCACAGGGATCCAGAATCAAACCTCAGTCATGTTGCCAGGCCATAGGGTACCACCATCAAACCGCAGTCATATTCCCAGGGCACAGGTTTCCAGAATCAAACCGATTTCATGTTCCCAGGCCACAGGATTCCACAATCTAACATCAGTCATGTTCCCAGGCCAATGGTTTCCAGAATCAAACCTCAGTTATATTCCCAGGCCACATGGTTCCAGAATCAAACCTCCGTCGTGTTCCCAGGACACAGGGTTCCAGAATAAAACCTCTGTCATGTTCCCTGTCCACAGGGTTCCAGAACCAAGGCTCAGTCAGGATCCCGTTGCACAGTATTCCACAATCTCAACAGATTTCATGTTCCCAGGCCACAGGGATCCAGAATCAAACCTCAGTCATGTTGCCAGGCCATAGGGTACCACCATCAAACCTCAGTCATATTCCCAGGCCACAGGTTTCCAGAATCAAACCGATTTCATGTTCCCAGGCAACAGGGTACCAGAATACAAACCGATGTCATGTTCCAAGGCCACAGGATGCCACAATCTAACATCAGTCATGTTCCCAGGCCAATGGTTTCCAGAGTCAAACCTCATTCATATTCCCAGGCCACACGGTTCCTCCATCAAACCTCAATCATGTTCCCAGGACACAGGGTTCCAGAATCAAATCAATGTCAAGATCCCAGGCCATGGGTTTCCAGTCCCAGGCCAAAATCATGTTTCCAGGTCACAGGGTTCCACAATCAAACCTCAGTCATGTTGCCAGCCCACAGGTTTCTGCCATCAAACCTCAGTCAAGTTCCCAGGCCACAGGGTTCCAGAATCAAGCCTCAGTCATTTTGCCAGGCCAGAGTGTTCCACCATCAAACCTCAGTCATGATCCCAGGCCACATATTTCCACAATGAAACCTCAGTCATTTTCCCAGGCCACAGGTTTCCAGAATCAAACCTCAGTCATATTCCCAATACACATGGTTCCAGAATCAAACCTCATTCATGTTCGAGGCCACAGGTTTCAACAATCAAACCTCAGTCATGTTCCCAGGACACAGGTGTCCAGAATAAAACCTCAGTCATGTTCCCAGGGAACAGGCTTCCAGAAACAAACCTCAGTCATATTCCCAGGCCACAGTGTTCCAGAATCCAACCGATGTCGTGTTCCCAGGACACAGGGTTCCACAATCAAACCTCAGTCATGTTCGCAGGCCATAGGTTTCAACAATCAAACCTCAGTCACGTTCCCAGGGAACAGGCTTCCAGAAACAAACCTCAGTCATGTTCCAACGCCACAGTGTTCCATAATCCAACCGATGTCATGTTCCAAAGACACAGGGTTCCAGAAGCAAACCTCAGTCTTTTTCCCAGGACACAGGTTTCCAGAATCAACCGTTTATCATGTTCCCTGGCCACAGTCTTCCAGAATCAAACCTCAGTAATGTTGCCAGGCCACAGGTTTCCACCATGAGACCTCAGACATGTTCCCAGGCCACACGGTTCCAGAATCAAACCGTTCTCATGTTCCCAGGCCACAGGGTTCCAGAATCCACCGAGGCCATGTTCCCAGGCCACAGGTTTCCAGAATCAAACCTCAGTCATGTTCCCAGGGAACAGGCTTCCAGAAACAAACCTGAGTCATGTTCCCAGGCCACAGGGTTCCAAAATCCAACCGATGTCATGTTCCCAAGACACAGGGTTCCAGAAGCAAACCTCAGTCTTTTTCCCAGGACAAAGGTTTTCAGAATCAACCGTTTATCATGTTCCCTGGCCACAGTCTTCCAGAATCAAACCTCAGTAATGTTGCCAGGCCACAGGTTTCCACCATGAAACCTCAGACATGTTCCCAGGCCACACGGTTCCAGAATCAAACCGTTCTCATGTTCCCAGGTCACAGGGTTCCAGAATCCACCGAGGTCATGTTCCCAGGCCACAGGCTTCCACAGTCAAACCTCAGCCATGATCCCAGGCCACAGGGTTCCAGAATCCAACTGATGTCAGCTTCCCAGGACACAGGGTTCCAGAAGCAAACCTCAGTCTTGTTCCCAGGACACAGGTTTCCAGAATCAACCCGATATCATGTTCCCTGGCCACAGTCTTCCAGAATCAAACCTCAGTCATGTTGCCAGTCCACAGGGTGCCAGAACCAAGGCTCAGTCAGGATCCCAGGGCACAGTATTCCACAGTCTAAACAGATGTCATGCTCCCAGGCCACAGTTTTCCAGAATCACACCTCAGTCATGTTCCCAGGCCACAGGGAACCTGAATCAAACCTCACTCATGTTGCCAGGCCATTGGGTACCACCATCAAACCTCAGTCATATCCCCAGGCCACCGGTTTCCAGAATCATTCCGATTTCATGTTTCCAGGCAACAGGGTACCAGAATCCAAACCGATGTCATGTTCCCAGGCCACAGGATTCCACAATCTAACATCAGTCATGTTCCCAGACCAATGGTTTACAGAGTCAAACCTCATTCATATTCCCAGGCCACAGGGTTCGTCCATCAAACCTCAATCGTGTTCCCAGGACACAGGGTTCCAGAAGAAAAAATCAGTCATGTTCCCTGGACACAGGTTTCAAAAATAAAATCCCAGTCATATTGCCAGACCACAGGGTTCAACCATCAAACTTCAGTCATGTTCCCAGGAAACAGGGTTCCAGAATCAACCCAATGGCATGTTCCCACGCCACGGGGTTCCAGTATCAGGCCTCAGTCATATTCCCAGTGCACAGGGTTCCACCATCAAACCTCAGTCGTGTTGCCAGTCCACAGGTTTGTGCCATCAAACCTCAGTTAAGTTCCAAGGCCACAGGGTTCCAGAATCAAACCACAGTCATCTTCCCAGACCAGAGGTTTACACAATCAAACCTCAGCCATGTTCCCATGCCACAGGGTTCCAGAATCCAACCGATGTCATGTTCCCAGGCCACAGGGTTCCAGAAGCTAACCTCAGTCTTGTTCCCAGGACACAGGTTTCCACAATCAACCCGATATCATGTTCCGTGGCCACAGTCTTCCAGAATCAAACCTCAGTAATGTTGCCAGGCCACAGGTTTCCACCATGAAACCTCAGACATGTTCCCAGGCCACACGGTTCCAGAATCAAACCGTTCTCATGTTTCCAGGCCACAGGGTTCCAGAATCCACCGAGGTCATGTTCCCAGTCCACAGGATTCCACAATCTTACATCAGTCATGTTCCCAAGCCAATGGTTTCCAGAATCAAACCTCAGTCATATTCCCAGGACACATGGTTCCAGAATCAAAACTCAGTCATGTCCCCAGGGAACAGGCTTCTAGAAACAAACCTCAGTCACGTTCCCAGGCCACAGGGTTCCAGAATCCAACCGATGTCATGTTCCCAGGCAACAGGTTTCCAGAATCAAGCCTCAGTCATATTCCCAGGCCACATGGTTCCAGAATTAAAGCTCAGTCGTGTTCCTAGGACCCAGGGTCCCAGAATAAAACCTCAGTCTTATTCCCTGGACACAGGTTTCAAAAATAAAATTCCAGTCATGTTCCCAGGCCACAGGGTTCCACAATTAAACCTCAGTCATATTCCCAGGCCAGAGGGCTCCACAATAAAATCTCAGTCCTATTGCCAGGCCACGGTTCCTCCATCAAGCCTCAGTCATGTTCCCAGGTCACAGGGTTCCACAGTTAAATCTCAGTCATATTCCCAGACCAGAGGGTTCCACAATAAAACCTCAGTCCTATTGCCAGGCCACGGTTCCACCATCAAGCCTCAGTCATGTTCCCAGGAAACAGGAATCCAGAATCAAACCAATGACATGTTCCCACTCCACGGGGTTCCAGTATCAGGCCTCAGTCATGTTCCCAGTGCACAGGGTTCCACCATCAAACCTCAGTCATTTTGCCAGTCCACAGCTTTCTGCTGTCAAACCACAGTCAAGTTCCCAGGACACAGGGTTCCAGAATCAAGCCTCAGTCATGGTGCCAGGCCACAGGGTACCACCATCAAACCTCAGTCATGTTCCCAGGCCACAGGGTTCCTCCATCAAACCTCAATCATGTTCCCAGGACACAGGGTTCCAGAATCAAACCAATGCCAAGTTCCCAGGCCATGGTTTTCCATTACCAGGCCACAGTCATGATTCCAGGGCACAGGGTTCCACAATCAAACCTCAGTTATGTTGCAGTCCACAGGTTTCTGTCATCAAACCTCACTCAAGTTCCCAGGGCACAGGGTTCCAGAATCAAACCTCAGTCGTGCTCCCAGGACCCAGGGTCCCAGAATAAAACCTCAGTCATCTTCCCTGGACACAGGTTTCAAAAATAAAATCCCAGTCATGTTACCAGGCCACAGGGTTCCACAATTAAACCTCAGTCATATTCCCAGGCCAGAGGGTTCAACAATCAAACCTCAGTCCTATTGCCAGGTCACGGTTCCACCATCAAGCCTCAGTCATGTTCCCAGGCCAGAGTGTTCCAGAATCAAAATTAAGTCATCTTGCCAGGCCACAGGTTTCCACCATCAAACCTCAGTCATGTTGCCAGGCCACAGGGTTCAACCATCAAACCTCAATCATGTTCCCAGGAAACAGGTTTCAAGAATCAAACCAATGGCATGTTCCCACGCCACGGGGTTCCAGTATCAGGCCTCAGTCATGTTCCCAGTACACAGGGTTCCACCATCAAACCTCAGTCATGTTGCGAGTCCACAGGTTTCTGCGATCAAACTAAAGTCAAGTTCCCAGGACACAGAGTTCCAGAATCAAGCCTCAGTCATGTTTCCAGGCCACAGGGTACCACCAACAAACCTCAGTAATATTCCCAGCCCACAAGGTTCCTCCATCAAACCTCAATCATGTTCCCAGGACACAGGGTTCCAGAATCAAACCAATGTCAAGTTCCCAGGCCATGGGTTTCCAGTACCAGGCCACAGTCATGTTTCAAGGGCACAGGGTGCCACAATCAAACCTCAGTCATGTTGCCAGTCCACAGGTTTCTGCCATCAAACCTCAGGCAAGTGCCCAGGACACAGGGTTCCAGAATCAAGCCTCAGTTATTTTGCCAGGCCAGAGTGTTGCACCATCAAACCTCAGTCATGATCCCAGGCCACATGTTTCCACAATGAATCCTCAGTCATTTTCCCAGGCCACAGGTTTTCAGAATCAAACCTCAGTCATATTCCCAGGACACATGGTTCCAGAATCAAACCTCAGTCGTGTTCCCAGGACACAGGGTTCCAGAACCAAGGCTCAGTCAGGATCCCGTTGCACAGTATTCCACAATCTCAACAGATTTCATGTTCCCAGGCCACAGGATTCCAGAATCACGCCTCAGTCATGTTCCCAGGCCATAGGGATCCAGAACCAAACCTGAGTCATGTTGCCAGGCCATAAGGTACCACCATCAAACCTCAGTCATATTCCCAGGACACAGGTTTCCAGAATCAAACCGATTTCTTGTTCCCAGGCAACAGGGTACAAGAATCCAAACAGATGTCATGTTCCAAGGCCACAGGATGCCACAATCTAACATCAGTCATTTCCCCAGGCCAATGGTTTCCAGAATCAAACCTCAGTCATATTCCCAGGCCACATGGTTCCAGAATCAAACCACAGTCGTGTTCCCAGGACCCAGGGTTCCAGAATAAAACCTCAGTCATGTTCCCTGGACACAGGTTCCAAAAATAAAATCCCAGTCATGTTCCCATGCCAGAGTGTTCCACAATCAAACGTAAGTCATCTTGCCAGGCCACATGGTTC
This sequence comes from Balaenoptera physalus, assembly GCF_965194825.1. Lineage (NCBI taxonomy): Eukaryota > Metazoa > Chordata > Mammalia > Artiodactyla > Balaenopteridae > Balaenoptera > Balaenoptera physalus. The sequence goes on from NW_028125346.1 coordinate 118,734, forward strand.
CACCATCAAACCTCAGTCATGTTGCCAGGCCACAGGGTTCAACCATCAAACCTCAGTCATGTTCCCAGGAAACAGGGTTCAAGAATCAAACCAATGTCATGTTCCCAAGCCACGAGGTTCCAGTATCAGGCCTCAGTCATGTTCCCAGTGCACCGGGTTCCACCATCAAACCTCAGTCATGTTGCCAATCCACAGCTTTCTGCTATCAAACCAGAGTCAAATTCCCAGGCCACAGGGTTCCAGTATCAATCCTCAGTCATGTTGCCAGGCCACAGGGTACCACCATGAAACCTCAGTCATATTCCCAGGCCACAGGGTTCCTCCATCAAACCTCAATCATGTTCCCAGGACACAGGGTTCCAGAATCAAACCAATGTCAAGTTCCCAGGCCATGGGTTTCCAGTACCAGGCCACAGTCATAATTCCAGGGCACAGGTTCCACATTCAAACCTCAGTCATTTTGCCAGTCCACAGGTTTCTGCCATGAAACCTCAATCAAGTTCCCAGGCCACAGGGTTCCAGAATCAAGCCTCAGTCATTTTGACAGGCCAGAGTGTTCCTTCATCAAACCTCAGTCATGATCCCAGGGAACAGGCTTCCAGAAAAAAATCCCTGTCATGTTCCCAGGCAACAGGGTTCCAGAATCCAACCGATGTCATGTTCCCAGCCCACAGGGCTCCACAATCAAACCTCAGTCATGTTCCCAGGACACATGGTTCCAGAATCAAACCTCAGTCGTGTTCCCAGGACACAGGGTTCCAGAACAAAACCTCAGTCATATTTCCTGGACACAGGTTACAAAAATAAAATCCCAGTCATGTTCCCAGGCCACCGGGTTCCACAATTAAATCTCAGTCATATTCCCAGGCCACAGGGTTCCACAATCAAACCTCAGTCCTGTTGCCAGGCCACGGTTCCACCATCAAACCTCAGGCATGTTGCCAGTCCACAGGTTTCTGCGATCAAACCACAGTCAAGTTGTCAGGCCACAGGGTTCCAAAATCAAGCCTCAGTCATGTTGAAAGGCCACAGGGTACCACCATCCAACCTCAGTCATGTTCCCAGGCCACAGGGTTCCTCCATCAAATCTCAGTCATGATCCCAGGACACAGGGTTCCAGAATCAAACTAATGTCATGTTCCCTGGCAATGGGTTTCCTGTACCAGGCCACAGTCATGTTCCCAGTCACAGGGTTCCACCATCAACCCTCAGTCATGTTGCCAGTCCACAGTTTTCTGCCATTCATGTTCAAAGGTCAGAGGTTTCCACAATCGAACCTCACTCAAGTTCCCAGGCCACAGGGTTCCAGAATCAAGCCTCAGTCATTTTGCCAGCCCAGAGTGTTCCACCATCAAACCTCAGTCATGATCCCAGGCCACATGTTTCCACACTGAAACCTCATTCATTTTCCCAGGCCACAGGTTTGCAGAATCAAACCTCAGTCATATTCCCAGGCCACAGGGTTCCAGAGTCAAACCGTTCGCAGTTTCCCAGGCCGCAGTGTTCCACAATCTAAACAGATGTCATGTTCCAAGGCCTCAGGTTTCCAGAATCCACCCATGTCATGTTCCTGGGCCACAGGGTTTCAAAGTGAATCCTCAGTTATGTTCCCAGGCTGCACGGCTCCAGAATAAAACCTCAGTCATATTCCCAGTCCACAGGTTTCCAGAACCAAGGCTCAGTCAAGTTCCCAGGCCAGAGTATTCCACAATATATACAGATTTTATGTTCCCAGGCCTCAAGGTTCCAGAATCCACCCAAGTCATGTTCCCAGGACACAGGGTTCCAGAATAAAACCTCAGTCATGTTCCCAGTCCACAGGGTTACAGAACCAAGGCTCAGTCAGGTTCCCGGGGCACAGTATTCCACAATCTAAACAGATGTCATGTTCAAAGGCCACAGGGATCCAGAATCAAACCTCAGTCATGTTGCCAGGCCATAGGGTACCACCATCAAACCTCAGTCATATTCCCAGGCCTAAGGTTTCCAGAATCAAACCGATTTCATGTTTCCAGGCAACAGGGTACCAGAATCCAAACCAATGTCATGTTCCCAGGGCACAGGATTCCACACTCTAACATCAGTCATGTTCCCAGGCCAATGGTTTCCAGAATCAAACCTAAGTCATATTCCCTGGCCACGTGGTTCCAGAATCAAACCTCAGTCGTGTTCCCAGGACACAGGGTTCCAGAATAAAACCTCAGTCATTTTCCCTGGACACAGGTTTCGGAAATCAAATCCCAGTCATGTTCCCAGGCCACAGGGTTCCAGAATGAAACCTCAGTCATATTCCCAGGACACATGGTTCCAGAATCAAACCTCAGTCATGTTCGCAGGCCACAGGTTTCAACAATCAAACCTCAGCCATGTTCCCAGGCCACAGGGTCCCAGAATACAACCGATGTCATGTTCCCAGGCCACAGGGTTCCAGAAGCAATCCTCAGTCTTTTTCCCAGGGCACAGGTTTCCAGCATCAACCTGATATCATGTTCCCTAGCCACAGTCTTCCAGAATCAAACCTCAGACATGTTCCCAGGCCACAGGGTTCCAGAATCAAACCGTTCTCATGTTCCCAGGCCAAAGAGTTCCAGAATCCACAGATATCATGTTCCCAGGCCACAGGGTTCCAGAATCAATACTCAGTTATGTTCTCAGGCTACAGGGTTGCAGAATAAAACCTCAGTCATGTTCCCAGGCCACAGGGTTCCAAAACCAAGGCTCAGTCAGGTTACCGGGGCACAGTATTCCACAATCTAAACAGATGTCATATTCCCAGGCCACAGTTTTCCAGAATGACGCCACAATCATGTTCCCAGTCCACAGGGATCAAGAATCAAACCTCAGTCATGTTGCCAAGCCATAGGGTAACACCATCAAAGCTCAGTCATATTCCCAGGCCACGGGTTTCTAGAATCAAACCGATTTCATGTTCCCAGGACACAGGATTCCACAATCTAACATCAGTCATGTTCCCAGGCCAATGGTTTACAGAATCAAACCTCAGTTATATTCCCATGCCACATGGTTCCAGAATCAAACCTCAGTCGTGTTCCCAGGACACAGGGTTCCAGAATAAAACCTCAGTCATGTTCCCAGTCCACAGGGTTCCAGAACCAAGGCTCAGTCCCGTTGCACAGTATTCCACAATCTCAACAGTTTTCATGTTCCCAGGCCACAGGATTCAAGAATCACGCCTCGTCATATTCCCAGGCCACAGGGATCCAGAATCAAACCTCAGTCATGTTGCCAGGCCATAGGGTACCACCATCAAACCTCAGTCATATTCCCAGGCCTAAGGTTTCCAGAATCAAACCGATTTCATGTTTCCAGGCAACAGGGTACCAGAATCCAAACTGATGTCATGTTCCCAGGGCACAGGATTCCACACTCTAACATCAGTCATGTTCCCAGGCCAATGGTTTCCAGAATCAAACCTAAGTCATATTCCCTGGCCACGTGGTTCCAGAATCAAACCTCAGTCGTGTTCCCAGGACACAGGGTTCCAGAATAAAACCTCAGTCATTTTCCCTGGACACAGGTTTCGGAAATCAAATCCCAGTCATGTTCCCAGGCCACAGGGTTCCAGAATGAAACCTCAGTCATATTCCCAGGACACATGGTTCCAGAATCAAACCTCAGTCATGTTCGCAGGCCACAGGTTTCAACAATCAAACCTCAGCCATGTTCCCAGGCCACAGGGTCCCAGAATACAACCGATGTCATGTTCCCAGGCCACAGGGTTCCAGAAGCAATCCTCAGTCTTTTTCCCAGGGCACAGGTTTCCAGCATCAACCTGATATCATGTTCCCTAGCCACAGTCTTCCAGAATCAAACCTCAGACATGTTCCCAGGCCACAGGGTTCCAGAATCAAACCGTTCTCATGTTCCCAGGCCAAAGAGTTCCAGAATCCACAGATATCATGTTCCCAGGCCACAGGGTTCCAGAATCAATACTCAGTTATGTTCTCAGGCTACAGGGTTGCAGAATAAAACCTCAGTCATGTTCCCAGGCCACAGGGTTCCAAAACCAAGGCTCAGTCAGGTTACCGGGGCACAGTATTCCACAATCTAAACAGATGTCATATTCCCAGGCCACAGTTTTCCAGAATGACGCCACAATCATGTTCCCAGTCCACAGGGATCAAGAATCAAACCTCAGTCATGTTGCCAAGCCATAGGGTAACACCATCAAAGCTCAGTCATATTCCCAGGCCACGGGTTTCTAGAATCAAACCGATTTCATGTTCCCAGGACACAGGATTCCACAATCTAACATCAGTCATGTTCCCAGGCCAATGGTTTACAGAATCAAACCTCAGTTATATTCCCATGCCACATGGTTCCAGAATCAAACCTCAGTCGTGTTCCCAGGACACAGGGTTCCAGAATAAAACCTCAGTCATGTTCCCAGTCCACAGGGTTCCAGAACCAAGGCTCAGTCCCGTTGCACAGTATTCCACAATCTCAACAGTTTTCATGTTCCCAGGCCACAGGATTCAAGAATCACGCCTCGTCATATTCCCAGGCCACAGGGATCCAGAATCAAACCTCAGTCATGTAGCCAGGCCATAGGGTACAACCGTCAAACCTCAGTCATATCCCCAGGCCACAGGTTTCCAGAATCAAACCGATTTCATGTTCCCAGGTCACAGGATTCCACAGTCTAACATCAGTCATGTTCCCAGGCCAATGGTTTCCAGAATGAAACCTCAGTCATATTCCCAGGCCACATGGCTCCAGAATCAAACCTCAGTCGTGTTCCCAGGACACAGGCTTCCAGAATAAAAAATCAGTCAAGTTCCCTGGACACAGGTTTCAAAAATAAAATCCCAGTCATGTTCCCAGCCCAAAGGGTTCCAAAATCAAACCTCAGTCATATTCCCAGGCCAGAGGGTTCCACAATTAAACCTCAGTCCTATTGCCAGGCCACGGTTCCACCATCAAGCCTCAGTCATGTTCCCAGGCCTGAGTGTTCCACAATCAAACCTAAGTCATCTTGCCAGGCAACAGGGTTCCACCATCAATCCTCAGTCATGTAGCCAGGCCACAGGGTTCCACCATCAATCATCTGTCATGTTCCCAAATCTGAGGGTTCCACAATCAAACCTCAATCATGTTGCCAGGCCACAGGGTTCAAGCATCAAACCTCAGTCATGTTCCCAGGAACCAGGGTTCCAGAATCAAACCAATGGCATTTCCCCACGACACGTGGTTCCAATATCAGGCCTCAGTCATGTTCCCAGTGCACAGGGTTCCACCATCAAACCTCAGTCATGTTGCCAGTCCACAGGTTTGTGCGATTAAACCACATTCAAGTTCCCAGGTCACAGGGTTCCAGAATCAAGCCTCAGTCATGTTGCCAGGCCACAGGGTACAACCATCAAACCTCAGTCATGTTCCCAGGCCACAGGGTTCCTCCATCAAACCTCAATCATGTTCCCAGGACAGAGGGTTCCAGAATCAAACCAATGTCAAGTTCCCAGGACATGGTTTTCCTGTACCAGGCCACAGTCATATTTCCAGGGCACAGGGCTCCACAATCAATCCTCAGTCATGTTGCCAGTCCACAGGTTTCTGCCATCAAACCTCAGGCAAGTGTCCAGGCCATAGGGTTCCAGAATCAAGCCTCAGTCATTTTGCCAGGCCAAAGGTTTTAAAATCAAACCTCAGTCATGTTCCCAGGACACATGGATCCAGAATCAAACCTCAGTCACGTTCGCAGGACACAGGTTTCAACAATCAAACCTCAGACATTTTCCCAGGCCACAGGTGTCCAGAATCAAACCTCAGTCATGTTCCCAGGGAACAGGCTTCCAGAAACAAATCTCTGTCATATTCCCAGGCAACAGGGTTCCAGAATCCAACCGATGTCATGTTTCCAGGCCACAGGGCTCCACAAACAAACCTCAGTCATATTCCCAGGCCACAGGGTTCCAGAATCCAACAGATGTTATGTTCACAGGCCACAGGTTTCCAGATTCAAACCACAGTCATTTCAAAAGCCAGAGGTTTCTACAATCAAACCTCAGTGATATTCCCAGGCCACAGGGTTCCAGAATCCAACCGATGTCATGTTCCCAGGCCACAGTGTTCCACAATCAAACCTCAGTCATGTTGCCAGTCCACAGGTTTCTGCCATCAAACCTCAGTCAAGTTCCGAGGCCACAGGGTTCCAGAATCAAACCTCAGTCATGATCCCAGGCCACATGTTTCCACAATGAAACCTCAGTCATTTTCCCAGGTCACAGGTTTCCAGAATCAAAACTGTCATATTCCCAGGACACATCGTTCCAGAATCAAACCTCACTCATGTTCGCAGGCCACAGGTTTCAACAATCAAACCTCAGTCATGTTCCCAGGACACAGGTGTGCAGAATCAATCCTCTGTCACGTTCCCAGGGAACAGGCTTCCAGAAACAAACGTCAGTCATGTTTCCAAGCCACAGGGTTCCACTATCCAACAGATGTCATGTTCCCAGTCCACAGGTTTCCAGAAGCAAACCTCAGTGTTCTTCCCAGGACACAGGTTTCCAGAATCAACCCGATATCATGTTCCCTGGCCACAGTCTTCCAGAATCAAACCTCAGTCATGTTGCCAGCCTACAGGTTTCCACCATCAAACCTCAGACATGTTCCCAGTCCACAGGTTTCCAGAATCAACCCGTTCTCTTGTTCCCAGGCCACAGGATCCCAGAATCCACCGAGGTCAAGTTCCCAGGCCACAGGGTTTCAGAATCTATCCTCAGTTATGTTCCCAGGCCATAGGTTTCAACAATCAAACCTCAGTCATGTTGCCAGGCCACAGGTTTCCACCATCAAACCTCAGACATGTTCCCAGGCCACAGGGTTAAAGAATCGAACCGTTCTCATGTTCCCAGGACACAGGGTACCAGAATACACCGAAGTCATGTTCCCAGGCCACAGGGTTTCAGAATCAATCCTCAGTTATGTTCCCAGGCCACAGGTTTAAACAATCAAACCTCAGTCATGTTCCCAGGGAACAGGCTTCCAGAAAGAAATCTCTGTCATGTTCCAGGCCACAGGGTTCCAGAATCCAACCGATGTCATATTACCAGGCCACAGGGCTCCACAATCAAACTTCAGTTATGTTCCCAGGCGATAGGGTTACAGAATCAAGCCTCAGTCATTTTGCCAGGCCAGAGTGTTCTGCCATCCAACCTCAGTCATGATCCTAGGCCACATGTTTCCACAATGAAACCTCAGTCATTTACCCAGGCCAATGGTTTCCAGAATCAAACTTCAGTCATATTCCCAGGACACATGGCTCCAGAATCAAACCTCAGTCATGTTCACAGGCCACAGGTTTCAACAATCAAACCACAGTCATGTTCCCAGGACACAGGTGTGCAGAATTAAACCTCAGTCATGTTCCCAGGGAACAGGCTTCCAGAAACAAAGCTCAGTCATGTTCCCAGGCCACAGGGTTCCAGAATCCAACCGATGTCATTTTCCCAGGCCACAGGGTTCCAGAAGCAAATCTCAGTCTTGTTCCCAGGAAACAGGGTTCCAGAATCAACCGGATATCATATACCCGGGCCACAGTCTTCAAGAATCAAACCTCAGTCATGTTGCCAGGCCACAGGTTTCCACCATCAAACCTCAGACATGTTCCCAGGCCACAGGGTTAAAGAATCAAACCGTTCTCATGTTCCCAGGACACAGGGTTACAGAATACACCGGTGCCATGTTCCCAGGCCACAGGGTTCCAGAATCAATCCTCAGTTATGTTCCCAGGCCACAGGTTTCAACAATCAAACCTCAGTCATGTTCCCAGGGAACAGGCTTCCAGAAGCAAATCTCTGTCATGTTCCCAGGCCACAGGGTTCCAGAATCCAACCGATGTCATGTTCCCAGTCCACAGGGTTCAAGAAGCAAACCTCAGTCTTGTTCCCAGAACACAGGGTACCAGAATCAAACTGATATCATGTTCCCTGGCCACAGTCTTCCAGAATCAAACCTCATTCATGTTGCCAGGACACAGGTTTCCACCATCAAACCTCAGACATGTTCCCAGGCCACAGGGTTCCAGAATCAAACCGTTCTCATGTTCCCAGGACACAGTGTTCCAGAATCCACCGATGTCACGTTCCCAAGCCACAGGCTTCCAGAATCAATCCTCAGTTATATTCCCAGGCCACAGGGTTCCAGAATAAAACCTCACTCATGTTGCCAGGCCATAGGGTACCACCATCAAACCTCAGTCATATCCCCAGGCCACATGTTTCCAGAACAAACCGATTTCATGTTCCCAGGAAACAGGGTACCAGAATCCAAACCGATGTCATGTTCCCAGGCCACAGGATTCCACAATCTAACATCAGTCATGTTCCAGGCCAATGGTTTCCAGAATCCAACCTCAGTCATACTCCCAGGCCACATGGCTCCAGAATCAAACTTCAGTCGTGTTCCCAGGAAACAGGTTTCAAATATAAAATCCCAGTTATGTTCCCAGCCCACAGGTTTCCACAGTTAAACCTCAGTCATGTTCCCAGGCCAGAGGTTTCAACAATCAAACCTCAGTCATGTTCCCAGGACACAGGTGTCGAGAATCAAACCTCATTCATGTTCCCAGGGAACAGGCTTCCAGAAACAAACCTCAGTCATGTTCCCAGGCCACAGGTTTCCAGAAGCAAACCTCAGTCTTGTTCCCAGGAAACAGGTTTCCAGAGTCAACCCTATATCATATTCCCTGGCCACAGTCTTCCAGAATCAAACCTCTGTCATCTTGCCAGCCCACAGGTTTACACCATGAAACCTCAGACATGTTCCCAGGCCACAGGTTTCCAGAATCAAACTGTTCTCATGTTCCCAGGCCACAGGATTCCAGAATCCACCAAGGTCAGGTTCCCAGGTCATAGGGTTCCAGAATCAATCCTCTGTTATGTTCCCAGTCCACAGGGTTCCAGAACCAAGGCTCAGTCAGGATCCCAGGGCACAGTATTCCACAATCTATACATATGACATGTTCCCAGGCCAGAGTTTTCCAGAATAACGCCTCAGTCATGTTCCCAGGCCACAGAGATCCAGAATCAAACCTCTCTCATGTTGCCAGGCCATAGGGTACCACCATCAAACCTCAGTCATAACCCCAGGCCACAGGTTTCCAGAACCAACCGATTACATGTTCCTAGGCAACAGGGTACCAGAATCCAAAACGAGGTCATGTTCCCAGGCCACAGGATTCCACAATCTAACATCAGTCATGTTCCCAGGCCAATGGTTTCCAGAATCAAACCTCAGTCATGTTCCCAGGACACAGGGTTCCAGAAGAAAAAATCAGTCATGTTCCCTGGACACAGGTTTCAAATAGAAAATCCCAGTCATGTTCCCAGCCCAAAGGGTTCCACAATTAAACCTCAGTCATATTCCCAGGCCAGAGGGTTCCACAATCAATCCTCAGTCCTATTGCCATGCCACGGTTCCACCATCAAGCCTCACTCATGTTCCCAGGCCAGAATGTTCCACAATCAAACCTAAGTCATCTTGCCAAGCCACAGGGTTCCACCAGCAAACCTCAGTCATGTTGCCAGGCCACAGGGTTCCACCATCAAGCCTCATTCATGTTCCCAAACCTGAGGGTTCCACAATCAAACCTCAATCATGTTGCCAGGCCACAGGTTTCCACCATCAAACCACAGACATATTCCCAGGCCACAGGTTTCCACAATCAAACCGTTCTCATGTTCCCAGGCCACAGGTTTCCAGAATCAAACCGTTCTCATGTTCCCCGGCCACAGGCTTCCAGAAACAAATCTCTGTCATGTTCCCAGGCAACAGGGTCCCAGAATCCAACCGATGTCATGTTCCCAGCCCACAGGGCTTCACATTCAAACCTCAGTCATGTTCCCAGGCCACAGGCTTCCAGAATCCAACAGATGTCATGTTCACAGGCCACAGGTTTCCAGATTCAAACCACATTCATGTTCAAAGGTCAGAGGTTTCCACAATCGAACCTCAGTCATGTTCCCAGGTCACAGTGTTACAGAATCCAACCGATGTCATGTAGCAAGGCCTCAGGGTTCCACAATCAAACCTCAGTCATGTTGCCAGTCCACAGGTTTCTGCCATCCAACCTCAGTCAAGTTCCCAGGCCACAGGGTTCCAGAATCAAGCCTCAGTCATTTTGCCAGGCCAGAGTGTTCCATCACCAAACCTCAGTCATGATCCCAGGCCACATGTTTCCACAATGAAACCTCAGTCATTTACCCAGGCCACAGGTTTCCAGAATCAAACCTCAGTCATATTCCCAGGACACATGGTTCCAGAATCAAACCTCCGTCATGTTCGCAGGCCACAGGTTTCAACAATCAAACCTCAGTCATGTTCCCAGGACACAGGTGTGCAGAATCAAATCTCTGTCATGTTCCCAGGCCACAGGTTTCCAGAAGCAAACCTCAGTCTTGTTCCCAGGACACAGGTTTCCAGAATCAACCCGATATCATGTTCCCTGGCCACAGTCTTCCAGAATCAAACCTCAGTCATGTTGCCAGCCCACAGGTTTCCACCATCAAACCTCAGACATGTTCCCAGGCCACAGGTGTCCAGAATCAAACCGTTTTCATGTTCCCAGGCCACAGGATTCCAGAATCCACCGAGGTCATATTCCCAGGACATAGGGTTCCAGAATCAATCCTCAGTTATGTTCCCAGGCTACAGGGTTCCAGAATTAAACCTCAGTCATGTTCCCAGGCCACAGGGTTCCTCCATCAAACCTCAATCATGTTCCCAGGAAACAGGGTTCCACAAACAAACCTCAGTCATGTTCCTAGGCCACAGGGTTCCAGTATCAAACTGATGTCATGTTCCCAGGCCAAAGGTTTCCAGAAGCAAACCTCAGTCTTGTTCCCAGGACACAGGGTTCCAGAATCAAACCGACTTCATCTTCCCAGGCAACAGGGTACCAGGATCCAAACCAATGTCATGTTCCCAGGCCACAGGATTCCACAATCTAACATCAGTCATGTTCCCAGGCCAATGGTTTCCAGAATCAAACCTCAGTCATATTCCCAGGCCACATGTTTCCAGAATCAAACCTCAGTCATGTTGGCAGGCCACAGGTTTCAACAATCAAACCTCAGTCATGTTCCCAGGCAACAGGGTTCCAGAATCCAACCGATGTCATGTTCCCAAGCCACAGGGCTCCACAATCAAAGCTCACTCATGTTCCCAGGCGACAGGGTTCCAGAATCCAACCGATGTCATTATCCCAGGCCACAGGGTTCCAGATTCAAACCACAGTCATGTTCCCAGGCCAGAGGGGTCCACAATCCAACCTCAGTCATGTTCCCAGGCCACAGGGTTCCAGAATCCAACCGATTTCATGTTCCCAGGCAACAGGGTACCAGAATCCAAACCGATGTCATGTTCCAAGGCCACAGGATTCCACACTCTAACATCAGTAATATTCCCAGGCCAATGGTTTCCAGAATTAAAACCTCAGTCATATTCCCAGGCCACATGGTTCCAAAATCAAACCTCAGTCGTGTTCCCAGGACACAGGCTTCCAGAATAAAACCTCAGTCATGTTCCCAGTCCATAGGGTTCCAGAACCAAGGCTCAGTCAGGATCCCGTTGCACAGTATTCCACAATCTCAACAGATTTCATGTTCCCAGGCCACAGGGATCCAGAATCAAACCTCAGTCATGTTGCCAGGCCATAGGGTACCACTATCAAACCTCAGTCATATTCCCAGGCCACACGGTTCCTCCACCAAACCTCAATCATGTTCCCAGGACACAGGGTTCCAGAATCAACCCTCAGTCATGTTGCCAGCCCACAGGTTTCTGCCATCAAACCTCAGTCAAGTTCCCAGGCCACAGGGTTCCAGAATCAAGCCTCAGTCATTTTGCCAGGCCAGAGTGTTCCACCATCAAACCTCAGTCACGATCCCAGGCCACATGTTTCCACAATGAAACCTCAGTCATTTTCCGAGGCCACAGGGTTCCAGAAGGAAACCTCAGTCTTGTTCCCAGGACACGGGGTTCCAGAATCAAACCGATATCATGTTCCCTGGACACAGTCTTCCAGAATCAAACCTCAGTCTTGTTGCCAGGCCACAGGTTTCCACCGTCAAACCTCAGACATGTTCCCAGGCCACAGGGTTCCAGAATCCAACCGTTCTCATATTCCCAGGACACAGGGTTCGGGAATCAATCCTCAGTTATATTACCAGGCTACAGGGTTCCAGAATAAAACCTCAGTCATGTTCCCAGTCCACAGGGTTCCAGAACCAAGGCTCAGTCAGGATCCCAGGGCACAGGATTCCAAAATCTAAACAGATGTCATATTCCCAGGCCACAGTTTTTCAGAATCACGCCTCAGTCTTGTTCCCAGGCAACAGGGATACAGAACCAAACCTGAGTCATGTTGCCAGGCCATAGGGTACCACCATCAAACCTCAGTCATTTTCCCAGTCCACAGAATTCCAGAATTAAACCTCAGTCATATTCCCAGGACACATGGTTCCAGAATCAAACCTCACTCATGTTCGCAGGCCACCGGTTTCAACAATCAAACCTCAGTCATATTCCCAAGACACAGGAGTACAGAATCAAACCTCAGTCACGTTCCCAAGGAACAGGCTTTCAGACACAAACCTCAGTCATGTTCCCAGGCGACAGGGTTTCAGAATCAAACCACAGTCACCTTCCCAGGCCAGAGGGTTCCACAATCAAACCTCAGCCATGTTCCCAGGCCACAGGCTTCCAGAATCCATCCGATGTCATCTTCCCAGGCAACAGGGTTCCAAAAACAAACCTCAGTCTTCTTCCCAGGACACAGATTTCCACAATCCAACCGATATCATATTCCGTGGCCACAGTCTTCCAGAATCAAACTTCAGTCATGTTGCCAGGCCACAGGTTTCCACCATGAAACCTCAGACATGTTTCCAGGCCATAGGGTTCCAGAATCCACCGATATCATGTCCCCAGGCCACAGGCGTCCAGAAGCAAACCTCAGTCTTGTTCCCAGGCCACAGGGTTCCAGAATCAATCCTCAGTTATATTCCCAGGCAACAGGGTTCCAGAATGAACCTCAGTCATGTTCCCAGTCCACAGGTTCCAGAACCAAGGCTCAATCAGGATCCCAGGGCACAGTATTCCACAATCTAAACAGATATCATGTTCCCAGGCCACAGTTTTCCAGAAACACGCCTCAGTCATGTTCCCAGGCCACAGGGATCCAGAATCAAACGTCACTCATGTTGCCAGGCCATAGGGTACCACCATCAAACCTCAGTCATATCCCCAGGCCACAGGTTTCCAGAACAAACCGATTTCATGGTCCCAGTCAACAGGGTACCAGAATCCAAACCGATGTCATGTTCCCAGGCCACAGGATTCCAAAATCTAACATCAGTCATGTTCCCAGGCCAATGGTTTCCAGAATCAAACCTCAGTCATATTCCCAGGACACATGGTTCCAGAATCAAACCTCAGTCGTGTTCCCCGGAAGCAGGGATCCAGAATCAAACCAATGGCATGTTCCCACGCCACGGGGTTCCAGTATCAGGCCTCAGTCATGTTCCCAGTGCACAGGGTTCCACCATCAAACCTCAGTCATGTTGCCAGTCCACAGGTTTCTGCCATCAAACCTCAGGCAAGTTCCCAGGCCATAGGGTTCCAGAATCAAGCCTCAGTCATTTTGCCAGGCCACAGGTTTCCAGAATCAAACCTCAGTCATATTCCCAGGACACATGGATCCAGAATGAAACCTCAGTCATGTTCGCAGGCCACAGGTTTCAACAATCAAACCTCAGACATTTTCCCAGACCACAGGTGTCCAGCATCAAACCTCAGTCATGTTAACAGGGAACAGGCTTCCAGAAACAAATCTCTGTCATGTTCCCAGGGAACAGGCTTCCAGAAACAAATCTCTGTCATGTTCCCAGGCAACAGGTTTCCAGAATCCAACCGATGTCATGTTCCCAGGTCACAGGGCTACACAATCAAACCTCAGTCATGTTCCCAGGCCACAGGGTTCCATAATCCAACAGATGTCATGTTCCCAGGCCACAGGATTCCAGATTCAAACCACAGTCATGTTCAAAGCCCAGAGGTTTCCACAATCAAACCTCAGTCATATTCCCAGGTCACAGGGTTCCATAATCCAACAGATGTCATGTTCCCAGGCCACAGGATTCAAGATTCAAACCACAGTCATGTTCAAAGCCCAGAGGTTTCCACAATGAAACCTCAGCCATGTTCCCAGGACACAGGCTTCCAGAAGCAAACCTCAGTCTTGTTCCCAGGACACAGGGTTCCAGAATCAATCCTCAGTCATATTCCCAGTCAACAGCGTTCCAGAACCAAGGCTCTGTCAGGATCTCAGGGCACAGTATTCCACAATCTAAAAAAATGTCATGTTGCCAGGCCACAGTTTTCAAAAATCACGCCTCAGTCATCTTCCCAGGCAACAGGGATCCAGAACCAAACCTCAGTCATGTTGCCATTCCATAGGGTACCACCATCAAACCTCAGTCATATTCCCATGCCACAGGTTTCCAGAATCAAACTGATTTCATGTTCCCAGGCAACAGGGTACAAGAATCCAAACCGGTGCCATGTTCCCAGGCCACAGGATTCCACCATCTAACATCAGTCATGTTCCCAGGCCAATGGTTTCCAGAATCAAACCTCAGTCATATTCCCAGGCCACATGGTTCCAGAATCAAACCTCAGTCATGTTCCCAGAGAACAGGCTTCCAGAAACAAACCTCAGTCATGTTCCCAGGCCACAGGGTTCCACAATTAAACCTCAATCATATTCCCAGGCCAGAGGGTTCCACAATCAACCCGATATCATGTTCCGTGTCCATAGTCTTCCAGGATCAAACCTCAGTCATGTTGCCAGGGAACAGGCTTCCAGAAACAAACCTCAGTCATGTTCCCAGGCCACAGGGTTCCAGAAGCAAACCTCAGTCTTTTTCCCAGGACATGGTTTTCCACAATCAACCCGATATCATGTTCCGTGTCCATAGTCTTCCAGGATCAAACCTCAGTCATGTTGCCAGGCCAAAGGTTTCCACCATCAAACCTCAGACATGTTCCCAGGCCACAGGGTTAAAGAATCAAACCGTTCTCATGATCCCAGGCCACAGGATTCCACAATCTAACATCAGTCATGTTCCCGGGCCAATGGTTTCCAGAATCAAACCTCAGTCATATTCCCAGGACACATTGTTCCAGAATCAAACCTCAGTCATGTTCCCAGGGAACAGGCTTCCAAAAAGAAACTTCAGTCATGTTCCCAGGCCACAGGGTTCCAGAATCCAACCGATGTCATGTTCCAAGGCCACAGGCATCTTGAAGCAAACCTCAGGCTTGTTCCCAGGACACAGGGTTCCAGAATAAATCCTCAGTTATGTTCCCAGGCTACAGGGTTAAAGAAAAAAACCTCAGTCATTTTCCCAGTCCACAGCGGTCCAGAACCAAGGCTCACTCAGGATCCTAGGGCACAGTATTCCACAATCTAAACAGATGTCATGTTCCCAGGCCACAGTTTTCAAGAATCACGCCTCAGTCATCTTCCCAGGCAACAGGGATCCAGAATCAAACCTCAGTCTTGTTGCCAGGCCACAGGTTTCCAGAATCAAACCGAGTTCATGTTGCCAGGCAACAGGGTACCAGAACCCAAACCGATGTCATGTTCCCAGGCCACAGGATTCCACAATCTAACATCAGTCATATTCCCAGGCCAATGGTTTCCAGAATCAAACGTCAGTCATATTCCCAGGGCACATGGTTCCAGAATCAAACCTCAGTCATATTCGCAGGCCATAGGTTTCAACAGTCAAACCTCAGTCATGTTGCCAGGACACAGGTGTCCAGAATCAAACCTCAGTCATGTTCCCAGGGAACTGGCTTCCAGAAACAAACCTCATTCATGTTCCCAGGTCACAGGGTTCAAGAAGCAAACCTCAGTCTTGTTCCCAGGACACCAGTTTCCACAATCAACCCGATATCATGTTCCGTGGCCATAGTCTTCCAGGATCAAACCTCAATCATGTTGCCAGGCCACAGGTTTCCACCATCAAACCTCAGACATGGTCCCAGGCCACAGGGTTAAAGAATCAAACCGTTCTCATGTTCCCAGGCCACAGGGTTCCAGAATAAACCGAGGTCATGTTCCCAGGCCACAGGATTCCACAATCTAACATCAGTCATGTTCCCAGGACAATGGTTTCCAGAATCAAACCTCAGTCATATTCCCAGGACACATGGTTCCAGAATCAAACCTCAGTCATGTTCGCAGGCCACAGGGTTCCAGAATCCAACCGATGTCATGTTCCCAGACCATAGGCTTGCAGAAGCAAACCTCAGCCTTGTTTCCAGGACACAGGGTTCCAGAATCAAACCGATATCAAGTTCCCTGGCTACAGTCTTCCAGAATCAAACCTCAGTCATGTTGCCAGGACACAGGTTTCCACCATCAAACCTGAGACATGTTCCCAGGCCACAGGGTTCCAGAATCAAACCGTTCTCATGTTCCCAAGCAACAGGCTTCCAGAATCCACCCATGTCATGTTCCCAGGCCACAGGATTCCACAATCAAACATCTGTCATGTTCCCAGGCCAATGGTTTCCAAAATCAAACCTCATTCATATTCCCAGGACACATGGTTCCAGAATCAAACCTCAGTCCTGTTCCCAGGGAACAGGCTTTCAGAAACAAACCTCAGTCATGTTCCCAGGCCACAGGGTTCCAGAATCCAACCGATGTCATGTTCCCAGACCATAGGCTTGCAGAAGCAAACCTCAGTCTTGTTTCCAGGACACAGGGTTCCAGAATCAAACCGATATCAAGTTCCCTGGCTACAGTCTTCCAGAATCAAACCTCAGTCATGTTGCCAGGACACAGGTTTCCACCATCAAACCACAGACATGTTGCCAGGCCAACGGTTTCCAGAATGAAACCGTTCTCATGTTCCCAAGCCACAGGGTTCCAGAATCCACTGATGTCACGTTCCCAGGCCACAGGGTTCCAGAATCAATCCTCAGTTATATTCCCAGGATACAGGGTTCCAGAATAAAACCTCAGTCATGTTCCCAGTGCCCAGGGTTCCAGAACCAAGGCTCAGTCAGGATCCCAGGGGACAGTATTCCACAATCTAAACAGATGTCATGTCCCAGGCCACAGTTTTCCAGAATCACGCCTCAGTGTTGTTCCCAGGGAACAGGTTTCATAGAAACAAACCTCTGTCATGTTCCCAGGCCACTGGGTTCCAGAAGCAAACCTCAGTCTTGTTCCCAGGAAACTGGTTTCCACAATGAACCCGATATCAGGTTCCCTGGCCACAGTCTTCCAGAATCAAACCTCAGTCATGTTTCCAGGCCATAGGGTTCCAGAATCAAGCCTCAATCATTTTGCCAGGCCAGTGTGTTCCGCCATCAAACCTCAGTCATGATCCCAGGCCACATGTTTCCACAATGAACCCTCAGTCATTTTCCTAGGCCACAGGTTTCCAGAATCAAACCTCAGTCATATTCCCAGGACACATGGTTCCAGAATCAAACAACAGTCATGTTCCCAGGGAACAGGATTCCAAAAACAAACCTCAGGCATGTTCCTAGGCCACAGGGTTCCAGAATCAAACCTCACTCATCTTTGCAGGCCACAGGTTTCAACAGTTAAACCTCAGTCATGTTCCCAGGAAACAGGTGTGCAGAATCAAACCTCAGTCATGTTCCCAGGGAATAGGCTTCCAGAAACAAACCTCAGTCATGTTCCCAGGCCACAGCGTTCCAGAATCAAACCGATGTCATGTTCCCAGGCCACAGGGTTCCAGAATCAAACCTCAGTCTTGTTCCCAGGCCACTGGGTTCCACAATCAAACCTCAATCATGTTCCCAGTCTATAGGGTTACAGAATCAAACCTCAGTCATTTGCCAGGCCAGAGTGTTCCACCATTAAACCTCAGGCATGTTGCCCGGCCACAGGGTTCCATCATCAAGCCTCACTCATGTTCCCAAGCCTGAGGGTTCCACTATCAAACCTCAATCATGTTGCCAGGACACAGGGTTCAACCATCAATCCTCAGTCATGTTCCCAGTAAACAGGGCTCCAGAATCAAACCAATATCATGTTCCCACGCCTCGGGGTTCCAGTATCAGGCCTCAGTCATGGTCCCCGTGCACAGGGTTCCACAATCAAACCTCAGTCATGTTGCCAATCCACAGGTTTCTGCCATCCGACCTCAGTCAAGTTCCCAGGCCCCAGGGTTCCAGAATCAAGCCTCAGTCATTTTGCCAGGCCAGAGTGTTCCACCATTAAACCTCAGTCATGATCCCAGGCCACATGTTTCCACAATGAAACCTCAGTCATTTTCCCAGGCCAAAGGTTTCCAGAATCAAACCTCAGTCATATTCCCACGACACGTGGTTCCAGAATCAAACCTGAGTCATGTTCGCAGGCCACAGGTTTCAACAATCAAACCTCAGTCATGTTACCAGGACACAGGTGTCCAGAATCAAACCTCAGTCATATTCCAAGGGAACAGGCTTCCAGAAACAAACGTCAGTCATGTTCCCAGGCAACAGGGTTCCAGAATCAAACCTCAGTCTTGTTCCCAGGACACAGGTTTCCAGAATCAACCCGATATCATGTTCCCTGGCCACAGTCTTTCAGAATCAAACCTCAGTCATGTTGCCAGGCCACAGGTTTCCACCATCATACCTCAGAAATGTTCCCAGGCCACAGGGTTCCAGAGTCAAACCTTTCGCAGGTTCCCAGGCCACAGTGTTCCAGAATCCACCGATGTCATGTTCCCAGGCCACAGGCTTCCAGAATCAATCCTCAGTTATGTTCCCAGGCTACAGGGTTCCAGAATAAAACCTCAGTCATGTTCCCAGTCCACAGGGTTCCACAACCAAGGCTCAGTCAGGTTCCCGGGCCACAGTATTCCACAATCTAAACAGACGTCATGTTCCAAGGCCTCAGGTTTACAGAATCCACCCATGTCATGTTCCTGGGCCCCAGGGTTCCAAAGTGAATCCTCAGTTATGTTCCCAGGCTACAAGGCTCCAGAATAAAACCTCAGTCATATTCCCAGTCCACAGGTTTCCAGAACCAAGGCTCAGTCAAGTTCCCAGGCCACAGTATTCCACAATCTAAACAGATTTCATGTTCCCAGGCCTCAGGGATCCAGAATCCACCCATGTCATGTTCTCAGGACACAGGGTTCCAGAATAAAACCTCAGTCATGTTCCCAGTCCACAGGGTTCCAGAACCAAGGCTCAGTCAGGTTCCCGGGGCACCGTATTCCACAATCTAAACAGATGTCATGTTCCCAGGCCACAGGGTTCCAGAATCAATCCTCAGTTATGTTCCCAGGCTACAAGATTCCAGAATAAAACCTCAGTCATGTTCCTAGTCCACAGGGGTCCAGAATCCACCGTTGTCATGTGCCCAGGCTACAGGGTTCCAGAATAAAACCTCAGTCATGTTCCCAGTCAACAGGGTTCCAGAACCAAGGCTCAGTCAGGTTCCCGGCGCAGAGTATTCCACAATCTAAACAGATGTCAAGTGCCCAGGCCTCAGGATTCCAGAATCCACCCATGTCATGTTCCCAGGCCACAGGGTACCAGAATCCAAACCGATGTCATGTTCCCAGGCCACAGGATTCCACATTCTAACATCAGTCATGTTCCCAGGCCAATGGTTTCCAGAATCAAACCTCAGTCATATTCCCAGGCCACATGGTTACAGAATCAAACCTCAGTCGTGTTCCCAGGCCACAGGGTTCCAGAATAAAACCTCACTCATGTGCCCTGGACACAGGTTTCAGAAATCAAATCCCAGTCATGTTCTCAGGCCATAGGGTTCCACAATTAAACCTCAGTCATATTCCCAGGCCAGAGGGTTCCACAATCAAACCTCAGTCCTGTTGCCAGGCCACGGTTCCACCATCAAGCCTCACTCATATTCCCAAGCCTGAGGGTTCCACTATCAAACCTCAATCATGTTGCCAGGCCAAAGGGTTCAACCATCAAACATCAGTCATGTTCCCAGTAAACAGGGCTCCAGAATAAAACCAATGTCATGTTCCCACGCCACGGGGTTCCAGTATCAGGCCTCAGTCATGGTCCCCGTGCACAGGGTTACACAATCAAACCTCAGTCATGTTGCCAGTCCACAGGTTTCTGCCATCCAACCTCAGTCAAGTTCCCAGGCCACAGGGTTCCAGAATCAAGCCTCAGTCATTTTGCCAGGCCAGAGTGTTCCACCTCAAACCTCAGTCATGATCCCAGGCCACATGTTTCCACAATGAAACCTCAGTCATTTTCCCATGACAAAGTTTTCCAGAATCATACCTCAGTCATATTCCCAGGACACATGGTTCCAGAATCAAATCTGA
This sequence comes from Balaenoptera physalus, assembly GCF_965194825.1. Taxonomy (NCBI): domain Eukaryota; kingdom Metazoa; phylum Chordata; class Mammalia; order Artiodactyla; family Balaenopteridae; genus Balaenoptera; species Balaenoptera physalus. Next base: position 139,112 of record NW_028125346.1, read on the forward strand.
GTCATGTTCGCAGGCCACAGGTTTCAACAATCAAACCTCAGTCATGTTCCTAGGGAACAGGCTTCCAGAAACAAACCACAGTCATATTCCCAGGCCACAGGGTTCCAGAATCAAACCTCAGTCTTGTTCCCAGGACACAGGTTTCCAGAATCAACCCGATATCATATTCCCTGGCCACAGTCTTCCAGAATCAAACCTCAATCATGTTGCCAGGCCACAGGTTTTCACCATCAAACCTCAGACATGTTCCCAGGCCACAGGGTACCAGAGTCAAACCGTTCGCAGGTTCCCAGGTCACAGGGTTCCAGAATCAATCGTCAGTTATGTTCCCAGTCTACAGGGTTCCAGAACCAAGGCTCAGTCAGGTTCCCGGGGCACAGTATTCCACAATCTAAACAGATGTCATGTTCCCAGGCCTCAGGTTTCCAGAATCCACCCATGTCATGTTCCCAGGACACAGTGGTCCAGAATAAAACCTCAGTCATCTTCCCTGGACACAGATTTCAGAAATAAAATCCCAGTCATGTTCCCAGGCCACAGGGTTCCACAATTAAACCTCAGTCATATTCCAAGGCCAGAGGGTTCCACAATCAAACCTAAGTCATCTTGCCAAGCCACAGGGTTCCCCATCAAACCTCAGGCATGTTGCCCGGCCACAGGGTTCCATCATCAAGCCTCACTCATGTTCCCAAGCCTGAGGGTTCCACTATCAAACGTCAATCATGTTGCCAGGACACAGGGTTCAACCATCAATCCTCAGTCATGTTCCAAGTAAACAGGGCTCCAGAATCAAACCAATGTCATGTTCCCACGCCACGGGGTTCCAGTATCAGGCCTCATTCATGGTCCCCGTGCACAGGGTTCCACAATCAAACCTCAGTCATGTTGCCAATCCACAGGTTTCTGCCATCCGACCTCAGTCAAGTTCCCAGGCCCTAGGGTTCCAGAATCAAGCCTCAGTCATTTTGCCAGGCCAGAGTGTTCCACCATTAAACCTCAGTCATGATCCCAGGCCACATGTTTCCACAATGAAACCTCAGTCATCTTCCGAGGCCAAAGGTTTCCAGAATCAATCCTCAGTCATATTCCCAGGACACATGGTTCCAGAATCAAACCTGAGTCATGTTCGCAAGCCACAGGTTTCAACAATCAAACCTCAGTCATGTTTCCAGGACACAGGTGTCCAGAATCAAACCTCAGTCATATTCCAAGGGAACAGGCTTCCAGAATAAATCCTCAGTCATGTTCCCAGTCCACAGGGTTCCAGAACCAAGGCTCAGTCAGGTTCCCGGGCCACAGTATTCCACAATCTAAACAGATGTCATGTTCCAAGGCCTCAGGTTTCCAGAATCCTCCCATGTCATGTTCCTGGGCCACAGGGTTTCAAAGTGAATCCTCAGTTATGTTCCCAGGCTACACGGCTCCAGAATAAAACCTCAGTCATATTCCCAGTCCACAGGTTTCCAGAACCAAGGCTCAGTCAAGATCCCAGGCCTCAGTATTCCACAATATAAACAGATTTTATGTTCCCAGGCCTCAGGGTTCCAGAATCCACCCATGTCATGTTCCCCGGACACAGGGTTCCAGAATAAAACCTCAGTCATGTTCCCAGTCCACAGGGATCAAGAACCAAGGCTCAGTCAGGTTCCCGGGGCACAGTATTCCACAGTCTAAACAGATGTCATGTTCCCAGGCCACAGGGATCCAGAATCAAACCTCAATCATGTTGCCAGGCCATAGGGTACCACCATCAAACCTCAGTCATATTCCCACGCCTAAGGTTTCCAGAATCAAACCGATTTCATGTTTCCAGGCAACAGGGTACCAGAATCCAAACCGATGTCATGTTCCCAGGGCACAGGATTCCACACTCTAACATCAGTCATGTTCCCACGCCAATGGTTTCCAGAATCGAACCTCAGTCATATTCCCAGGCCACATGGTTACAGAATCAAACCTCAGTCGTGTTCCCAGGCCACAGGGTTCCAGAATAAAACCTCAGTCATGTGCCCTGGACACAGGTTTCAGAAATCAAATCCCAGTCATGTTCCCAAGCCACAGGGTTCCACAATTAAACCTCAGACATATTCCCAGGCCGGAGGGTTCCACAAGCAAACCTCCGTCCTGTTTCCAGGACACGGTTCCACCATCAAGCCTCAGTCATGTTCCCAGGCCAGAGTGTTCCACAATCAAACCTAAGTCATCTTGCCAAGCCACAGGGTTCCACCATCAAACCTCAGGCATATTGCCAGGCCACAGGGTTCCACCATCAAGCCTCACTCATGTTCCCAAGCCTGAGGGTTCCACTATCAAACCTCAATCATGTTGCCAGGCCACAGGATTCAACCATGAAACCTCAGTCATGTTCCCAGTAAACAGGGTTCCAGAATCAAACCAATGTCATGTTCCCATGCCACGGGGATCCAGTATCAGGCCTCAGTCATGGTCCCCGTGCACAGGGTTCCAAATCAAACCTCAGTCATGTTGCCAGTCCACAGGTTTCTGCCATCAAACCTCAGTCATGTTCCCAGTAAACAGGGCTCCAGAATCAAGCCTCAGTCATTTTGCCAGGCCAGAGTGTTCCCCCATCAAACGTCAGTCATGATCCCAGGCCACATGTTTCCACAATGAAACCTCAGTCATTTTCCCAGGACAAAGGTTTCCAGAATCAAACCTCAGTCATATTCCCAGGACACATGGTTTCAGAATCAACCTGAGTCATGTTCGAAGGCCACAGGTTTCAACAATCAAACCTCAGTCATGTTCCCAGGACACAGGTGTCCAGAATCAAACCTCAGTCATGTTCCCAGAGAACAGGCTTCCAGAAACAAACCTCAGTCATGTTCCCAAGCCACAGGGTTGCAGAATCAAACCTCAGTCTTGTTCCCAGGAAACAGGTGTCCGGAATCAAACCGCAGTCATGTTCCCAGGGAACAGGCTTCCAGAAACAAACCTCAGTCATGTTCCCAGGCCACAGGGTTCCAGAATCAAACTTCAGTCTTGTTCCCAGGACACAGGTTTCCAGAATTGACCAGATATCATGTTCCCTGGCCACAGTCTTCCAGAATCAATCCTCAGTCATGTTGCCAGGCCACAGGTTTCCACCATCAAACCTCAGACATGTTCCCAGGCCACAGGGTACCAGAGTCAAACCGTTCGCAGGTTCCCAGGCCACAGAGTTCCAGAATCCACCGATGTCATGCGGCCAGGCCACAGGGTTCCAGAATCAATCCTCAGTTATGTTCGCAGGCTACAGGGTTCCGGAATAAAACCTCAGTCATGTTCCCAGTCCACAGGGTTCCAGAATCAAGGCTCAGTCAGGTACCCGGGGCACAGTATTCCACAATCTAAACAGATGTCATGTTCCCAGGCGTCAGGGTTCCAGAATCCACCCATGTCATGTTCCCAGGCCACAGGGTTCCAAAATCAATCCTCAGTTATGTTCCCAGGCTACAAGGCTCCAGAATAAAACCTCAGTCATATTCCCAGTCCACAGGTTTCCAGAACCAAGGCTCAGACAAGTTCCCAAGCCACAGTATTCCACAATCTAAATAGATTTCATGTTCCCAGGCCTCAGGGTTCTAGAATCCACCCATGTCATGTTAACAGGACACAGCGTTCCAGAATAAAACCTCAGTCATGTTCCCAGTCCACAGGGGTCCAGAACCAAGGCTCAGTCAGGTTTCCGGGGCACAGTATTCCACAATCTAAACAGATGTCATGTTCCCAGGCCACAGGGATCCAGAATCAAACCTCAGTCATGTTGCCAGGCCATAGGGTACCACCATCAAACCTCAGTCATATTCCCAGGCCTAAGGTTTCCAGAATCAAACCGATTTCATGTTTCCAGGCAACAGGGTACCAGAATCTAAACCGATGTCATGTTCCCAGGGCACAGGATTCCACACACTAACATCAGTCATGTTCGCAGGCCAATGGTTTCCAGAATCAAACCTAAGTCATATTCCCAGCCCACATGGTTCCAGAATCAAACCTCAGTCGTGTTCCAAGGACACAGGGTTCCAGAATAAAACCTCAGTCATTTTCCCTGGACACAGATTTCAGAATTCAAATCCCAGTCATGTTCCCAGGCCACAGGGTTCCAGAATCAATCCTCAGTTATGTTCCCAGGCTACAGGGTTCCAGAATAAAACGTCAGTCATGTTCCCAGGCCACAGGGTACCAGAGTCAAACCGTTCGCAGGTTCCCAGGCCACAGAGTTCCAGAATCCACCGATGTCATGCTGCCAGGCCACAGGGTTCCAGAATCAATGCTCAGTTATGTTCGCAGGCTACAGGGTTCCGGAATAAAACCTCAGTCATGTTCCCAGTCCACAGGGTTCCAGAACCAAGGCTCAGTCACGTTCCCAGGGCACAGTATTCCACAATCTAAACAGATGTCATGTTCCCAGGCCTCACGGTTCCAGAATCCACCCATGTCATGTTCCCAGGCCACAGGGTTCCAGAATTAATCCTCAGTTATGTTCCCAGGCTACAAGGTTCCAGAACAAAACCTCAGTCATGTTCCTAGTCCACATGGTTCCAGAATCCACCGTTGTCATGTGCCCAGGCCACAGGTTTCCAGAATCAATCCTCAGTTATGGTCCCAGGCTACAGGATTCCAGAATAAAACCTCAGTCATGTTCCCAGTCCACAGGGTTCCAGAACCAAGGCTCAATCAGGTTCCCGGGGCACAGTATTCCACAATCTAAACAGATGTCATGTTCCCAGGCCACAGGTTTCCAGAATCGTGCCTCAGTCATGTTCCCAGGCCACCGGCATCCAGAATCAAACCTCAGTCATGTTGCCAGGCCATAGGGTACCACAATCAAACCTCAGTCATATTCCCAGACCTCAGGTTAACAGAATCAAACCGATTTCATGTTCCCAGGCAACAGGGTACCAGAATCCAAACCGATGTCATGTTCCCAGGCCACAGGATTCCACATTCTAACATCAGTCATGTTCCCAGGCCAATGGTTTCCAGAATCAAACCTCAGTCATATTCCCAGGCCACATGGTTACAGAATCAAACCTCAGTCGTGTTCCCAAGACACAGGGTTCCAAAATAAAACCTCAGTCATGTTCCCTGGACACAGGTTTCAGAAATCAAATCCCAGTCATGTTCCTAGGCCACAGGGTTCCACAATTAATCCTCAGTCATAATCCCAGGCCAGAGGGTTCCACAATCAAACCTCAGTCCTGTTGCCAGGACACGGTTCCACCATCAAGCCTCATTCATGTTCCCAGGCCAGAGTGTTCCACAATCAAACCTAAGTCATATTGCCAGGCCACAGGGTTCCACCATCAAGCCTCACTCATATTCCCAAGCCTGAGGGTTCCACTATCAAACCTCAATCATGTTCCCAGGCCTCAGGGTTCAAGAATCCACCCATGTCATGTTAACAGGACACAGGGTTCCAGAATAAAACCTCAGTCATGTTCCCAGTCCACAGGGGTCCAGAACCAAGGCTCAGTCAGGTTCCCGGGGCACAGTATTCCACAATCTAAACAGATGTCATGTTCCCAGGCCACAGGGATCCAGAATCAAACCTCAGTCATGTTGCCAGGCCATAGGGTACCACCATCAAACCTCAGTCATATTCCCACGCCTAAGGTTTCCAAAATCAAACCGATTTCATGTTTCCAGGCAACAGGGTACCAGAATCCAAACCGATGTCATGTTCTCAGGGCACAGGATTCCACACTCTAACATCAGTCATGTTCCCTGGCCAATGGTTTCCAGAATCAAACCTAAGTCATATTCCCAGGCCACATGGTTCCAGAATCAAACCTCAGTCGTGTTCCCAGGACACAGGGTTCCAGAATAAAACCTCAGTCATTATCCCTGGACACAGGTTTCAGAAATCAAATCCCAGTCATGTTCCCAGGCCACAGGGTTCCAGAATCAAACTTCAGTCTTGTTCCCAGGACACAGGTTTCCAGAATCAACCAGATATCATGTTCCCTGGCCACAGTCTTCCAGAGTCAATCCTCAGTCATGTTGCCAGGCCACAGGTTTCCACCATCAAACCTCAGACATGTTCCCAGGCCTCAGGGTACCAGAGTCAAACCGTTCGCAGGTTCCCAGGCCACAGAGTTCCAGAATCCACCGATGTCATGCTGCCAGGCCACAGGGTTCCAGAATCAATCCCCAGTTATGTTCGCAGGCTACAGGGTTCCGGAATAAAACCTCAGTCATGTTCCCAGTCCACAGGGTTCCTGAACCAAGGCTCAGTCACGTTCCCAGGGCACAGTATTCCACAATCTAAACAGATGTCATGTTCCCAGGCCTCAGGGTTCCAGAATCCACCCATGTCATGTTCCCAGGCCACAGGGTTCCAGAATCAATCCTCAGTTATGTTCCCAGGCTACAAGGTTCCAGAATAAAACCTCAGTCATGTTCCTAGTCCACAGGGTTCCAGAATCCACCGTTGTCATGTGCCCAGGCCACAGGGTTCCAGAATCAATCCTCAGTTATGGTCCCAGGCTACAGGGTTCCAGAATAAAACCTCAGTCATGTTCCCAGTCCACAGGGTTCCAGACCCAAGGCTCAGTCAGGTTCCCGGGGCACAGTATTCCACAATCTAAACAGATGTCATGTTCCCAGGCCACAGGTTTCCAGAATCATGCCTCAGTCATGTTCCCAGGCCACAGGCATCCAGAATCAAACCTCAGTCATGTTGCCAGGGCATAGGGTACCACAATCAAACCTCAGTCATATTCCCAGAACTCAGGTTTACAGAATGAAACCGATTTGATGTTCCCAGGCAACAGGGTACCAGAATCCAAACCGATGTCATGTTCCCAGGCCATAGGATTCCATCATCAATCCTCACTCATGTTCCCAAGCCTGAGGGTTCCACTATCAAACCTCAATCATGTTGCCAGGACACAGGGTTCAACCATCAATCCTCAGTCATGTTCCAAGTAAAAAGGGCTCCAGAATCAAACCGATGTCATGTTCCCACGCCACGGGGTTCCAGTATCAGGCCTCAGTCATGGATCCCGTGCACAGGGTTCCACAATCAAACCTCAGTCATATTGCCAGTCCACAGGTTTCTGCCATCTGACCTCAGTCAAGTTCCCAGGACCCAGGGCTCCAGAATCAAGCCTCAGTCATTTTGGCAGGCCAGAGTGTTCCACCATTAAACCTCAGTCATGATCCCAGGCCACATGTTTCCACAATGAAACCTCAGTCATTTTCCCAGGCCAAAGGTTTCCAGAATCAAACCTCAGTCATATTCCCAGGACACATGGTTCCAGAATCAAACCTGAGTCATGTTCGCAGGCCACAGGTTTCAACAATCAAACCTCAGTCATGTTTCCAGGACACAGGTGTCCAGAATCAAACCTCAGTCATATTCCAAGGGAACAGGCTTCCAGAATAAATCCTCAGTCATGTTCCCAGTCCACAGGGTTCCAGAACCAAGGCTCAGTCAGGTTCCCGGGCCACAGTATTCCACAATCTAAACAGATGTCATGTTCCAAGGCCTCAGGTTTCCAGAATCCACCCATGTCATGTTCCTGGGCCACAGGGTTTCAAAGTGAATCCTCAGTTATGTTCCCAGGCTACACGGCTCCAGAATAAAACCTCAGTCATATTCCCAGTCCACAGGTTTCCAGAACCAAGGCTCAGTCAAGATCCCAGGCCTCAGTATTCCACAATATAAACAGATTTTATGTTCCCAGGCCTCAGGGTTCCAGAATCCACCCATGTCATGTTCCCCGGACACAGGGTTCCAGAATAAAACCTCAGTCATGTTCCCAGTCCACAGGGATCAAGAACCAAGGCTCAGTCAGGTTCCCGGGGCACAGTATTCCACAGTCTAAACAGATGTCATGTTCCCAGGCCACAGGGATCCAGAATCAAACCTCAATCATGTTGCCAGGCCATAGGGTACCACCATCAAACCTCAGTCATATTCCCACGCCTAAGGTTTCCAGAATCAAACCGATTTCATGTTTCCAGGCAACAGGGTACCAGAATCCAAACCGATGTCATGTTCCCAGGGCACAGGATTCCACACTCTAACATCAGTCATGTTCCCACGCCAATGGTTTCCAGAATCGAACCTCAGTCATATTCCCAGGCCACATGGTTACAGAATCAAACCTCAGTCGTGTTCCCAGGCCACAGGGTTCCAGAATAAAACCTCAGTCATGTGCCCTGGACACAGGTTTCAGAAATCAAATCCCAGTCATGTTCCCAAGCCACAGGGTTCCACAATTAAACCTCAGACATATTCCCAGGCCGGAGGGTTCCACAAGCAAACCTCCGTCCTGTTGCCAGGACACGGTTCCACCATCAAGCCTCAGTCATGTTCCCAGGCCAGAGTGTTCCACAATCAAACCTAAGTCATCTTGCCAAGCCACAGGGTTCCACCATCAAACCTCAGGCATATTGCCAGGCCACAGGGTTCCACCATCAAGCCTCACTCATGTTCCCAAGCCTGAGGGTTCCACTATCAAACCTCAATCATGTTGCCAGGCCACAGGATTCAACCATGAAACCTCAGTCATGTTCCCAGTAAACAGGGTTCCAGAATCAAACCAATGTCATGTTCCCATGCCACGGGGATCCAGTATCAGGCCTCAGTCATGGTCCCCGTGCACAGGGTTCCAAATCAAACCTCAGTCATGTTGCCAGTCCACAGGTTTCTGCCATCAAACCTCAGTCATGTTCCCAGTAAACAGGGCTCCAGAATCAAGCCTCAGTCATTTTGCCAGGCCAGAGTGTTCCCCCATCAAACGTCAGTCATGATCCCAGGCCACATGTTTCCACAATGAAACCTCAGTCATTTTCCCAGGACAAAGGTTTCCAGAATCAAACCTCAGTCATATTCCCAGGACACATGGTTTCAGAATCAACCTGAGTCATGTTCGAAGGCCACAGGTTTCAACAATCAAACCTCAGTCATGTTCCCAGGACACAGGTGTCCAGAATCAAACCTCAGTCATGTTCCCAGAGAACAGGCTTCCAGAAACAAACCTCAGTCATGTTCCCAAGCCACAGGGTTGCAGAATCAAACCTCAGTCTTGTTCGCAGGAAACAGGTGTCCGGAATCAAACCGCAGTCATGTTCCCAGGGAACAGGCTTCCAGAAACAAACCTCAGTCATGTTCCCAGGCCACAGGGTTCCAGAATCAAACTTCAGTCTTGTTCCCAGGACACAGGTTTCCAGAATTGACCAGATATCATGTTCCCTGGCCACAGTCTTCCAGAATCAATCCTCAGTCATGTTGCCAGGCCACAGGTTTCCACCATCAAACCTCAGACATGTTCCCAGGCCACAGGGTACCAGAGTCAAACCGTTCGCAGGTTCCCAGGCCACAGAGTTCCAGAATCCACCGATGTCATGCGGCCAGGCCACAGGGTTCCAGAATCAATCCTCAGTTATGTTCGCAGGCTACAGGGTTCCGGAATAAAACCTCAGTCATGTTCCCAGTCCACAGGGTTCCAGAATCAAGGCTCAGTCAGGTACCCGGGGCACAGTATTCCACAATCTAAACAGATGTCATGTTCCCAGGCGTCAGGGTTCCAGAATCCACCCATGTCATGTTCCCAGGCCACAGGGTTCCAGAATCAATCCTCAGTTATGTTCCCAGGCTACAAGGCTCCAGAATAAAACCTCAGTCATATTCCCAGTCCACAGGTTTCCAGAACCAAGGCTCAGACAAGTTCCCAAGCCACAGTATTCCACAATCTAAATAGATTTCATGTTCCCAGGCCTCAGGGTTCTAGAATCCACCCATGTCATGTTAACAGGACACAGCGTTCCAGAATAAAACCTCAGTCATGTTCCCAGTCCACAGGGGTCCAGAACCAAGGCTCAGTCAGGTTTCCGGGGCACAGTATTCCACAATCTAAACAGATGTCATGTTCCCAGGCCACAGGGATCCAGAATCAAACCTCAGTCATGTTGCCAGGCCATAGGGTACCACCATCAAACCTCAGTCATATTCCCAGGCCTAAAGTTTCCAGAATCAAACCGATTTCATGTTTCCAGGCAACAGGGTACCAGAATCTAAACCGATGTCATGTTCCCAGGGCACAGGATTCCACACACTAACATCAGTCATGTTCCCAGGCCAATGGTTTCCAGAATCAAACCTAAGTCATATTCCCAGCCCACATGGTTCCAGAATCAAACCTCAGTCGTGTTCCAAGGACACAGGGTTCCAGAATAAAACCTCAGTCATTTTCCCTGGACACAGATTTCAGAATTCAAATCCCAGTCATGTTCCCAGGCCACAGGGTTCCAGAATCAATCCGCAGTTATGTTCCCAGGCTACAGGGTTCCAGAATAAAACGTCAGTCATGTTCCCAGGCCACAGGGTACCAGAGTCAAACCGTTCGCAGGTTCCCAGGCCACAGAGTTCCAGAATCCACCGATGTCATGCTGCCAGGCCACAGGGTTCCAGAATCAATGCTCAGTTATGTTCGCAGGCTACAGGGTTCCGGAATAAAACCTCAGTCATGTTCCCAGTCCACAGGGTTCCAGAACCAAGACTCAGTCACGTTCCCGGGGCACAGTATTCCACAATCTAAACAGATGTCATGTTCCCAGGCCTCACGGTTCCAGAATCCACCCATGTCATGTTCCCAGGCCACAGGGTTCCAGAATTAATCCTCAGTTATGTTCCCAGGCTACAAGGTTCCAGAACAAAACCTCAGTCATGTTCCTAGTCCACAGGGTTCCAGAATCCACCGTTGTCATGTGCCCAGGCCACAGGTTTCCAGAATCAATCCTCAGTTATGGTCCCAGGCTACAGGATTCCAGAATAAAACCTCAGTCATGTTCCCAGTCCACAGGGTTCCAGAACCAAGGCTCAATCAGGTTCCCGGGGCACAGTATTCCACAATCTAAACAGATGTCATGTTCCCAGGCCACAGGTTTCCAGAATCGTGCCTCAGTCATGTTCCCAGGCCACCGGCATCCAGAATCAAACCTCAGTCATGTTGCCAGGCCATAGGGTACCACAATCAAACCTCAGTCATATTCCCAGACCTCAGGTTAACAGAATCAAACCGATTTCATGTTCCCAGGCAACAGGGTACCAGAATCCAAACCGATGTCATGTTCCCAGGCCACAGGATTCCACATTCTAACATCAGTCATGTTCCCAGGCCAATGGTTTCCAGAATCAAACCTCAGTCATATTCCCAGGCCACATGGTTACAGAATCAAACCTCAGTCGTGTTCCCAAGACACAGGGTTCCAAAATAAAACCTCAGTCATGTTCCCTGGACACAGGTTTCAGAAATCAAATCCCAGTCATGTTCCTAGGCCACAGGGTTCCACAATTAATCCTCAGTCATAATCCCAGGCCAGAGGGTTCCACAATCAAACCTCAGTCCTGTTGCCAGGACACGGTTCCACCATCAAGCCTCATTCATGTTCCCAGGCCAGAGTGTTCCACAATCAAACCTAAGTCATATTGCCAGGCCACAGGGTTCCACCATCAAGCCTCACTCATATTCCCAAGCCTCAGGGTTCCACTATCAAACCTCAATCATGTTCCCAGGCCTCAGGGTTCAAGAATCCACCCATGTCATGTTAACAGGACACAGGGTTCCAGAATAAAACCTCAGTCATGTTCCCAGTCCACAGGGGTCCAGAACCAAGGCTCAGTCAGGTTCCCGGGGCACAGTATTCCACAATCTAAACAGATGTCATGTTCCCAGGCCACAGGGATCCAGAATCAAACCTCAGTCATGTTGCCAGGCCATAGGGTACCACCATCAAACCTCAGTCATATTCCCACGCCTAAGGTTTCCAAAATCAAACCGATTTCATGTTTCCAGGCAACAGGGTACCAGAATCCAAACCGATGTCATGTTCTCAGGGCACAGGATTCCACACTCTAACATCAGTCATGTTCCCAGGCCAATGGTTTCCAGAATCAAACCTAAGTCATATTCCCAGGCCACATGGTTCCAGAATCAAACCTCAGTCGTGTTCCCAGGACACAGGGTTCCAGAATAAAACCTCAGTCATTATCCCTGGACACAGGTTTCAGAAATCAAATCCCAGTCATGTTCCCAGGCCACAGGGTTCCAGAATCAAACTTCAGTCTTGTTCCCAGGACACAGGTTTCCAGAATCAACCAGATATCATGTTCCCTGGCCACAGTCTTCCAGAGTCAATCCTCAGTCATGTTGCCAGGCCACAGGTTTCCACCATCAAACCTCAGACATGTTCCCAGGCCTCAGGGTACCAGAGTCAAACCGTTCGCAGGTTCCCAGGCCACAGAGTTCCAGAATCCACCGATGTCATGCTGCCAGGCCACAGGGTTCCAGAATCAATCCCCAGTTATGTTCGCAGGCTACAGGGTTCCGGAATAAAACCTCAGTCATGTTCCCAGTCCACAGGGTTCCTGAACCAAGGCTCAGTCACGTTCCCAGGGCACAGTATTCCACAATCTAAACAGATGTCATGTTCCCAGGCCTCAGGGTTCCAGAATCCACCCATGTCATGTTCCCAGGCCACAGGGTTCCAGAATCAATCCTCAGTTATGTTCCCAGGCTACAAGGTTCCAGAATAAAACCTCAGTCATGTTCCTAGTCCACAGGGTTCCAGAATCCACCGTTGTCATGTGCCCAGGCCACAGGGTTCCAGAATCAATCCTCAGTTATGGTCCCAGGCTACAGGGTTCCAGAATAAAACCTCAGTCATGTTCCCAGTCCACAGGGTTCCAGACCCAAGGCTCAGTCAGGTTCCCGGGGCACAGTATTCCACAATCTAAACAGATGTCATGTTCCCAGGCCACAGGTTTCCAGAATCATGCCTCAGTCATGTTCCCAGGCCACAGGCATCCAGAATCAAACCTCAGTCATGTTGCCAGGGCATAGGGTACCACAATCAAACCTCAGTCATATTCCCAGAACTCAGGTTTACAGAATGAAACCGATTTGATGTTCCCAGGCAACAGGGTACCAGAATCCAAACCGATGTCATGTTCCCAGGCCATAGGATTCCATCATCAATCCTCACTCATGTTCCCAAGCCTAAGGGTTCCACTATCAAACCTCAATCATGTTGCCAGGACACAGGGTTCAACCATCAATCCTCAGTCATGTTCCAAGTAAAAAGGGCTCCAGAATCAAACCGATGTCATGTTCCCACGCCACGGGGTTCCAGTATCAGGCCTCAGTCATGGATCCCGTGCACAGGGTTCCACAATCAAACCTCAGTCATATTGCCAGTCCACAGGTTTCTGCCATCTGACCTCAGTCAAGTTCCCAGGACCCAGGGCTCCAGAATCAAGCCTCAGTCATTTTGGCAGGCCAGAGTGTTCCACCATTAAACCTCAGTCATGATCCCAGGCCACATGTTTCCACAATGAAACCTCAGTCATTTTCCCAGGCCAAAGGTTTCCAGAATCAAACCTCAGTCATATTCCCAGGACACATGGTTCCAGAATCAAACCTGAGTCATGTTCGCAGGCCACAGGTTTCAACAATCAAACCTCAGTCATGTTTCCAGGACACAGGTGTCCAGAATCAAACCTCAGTCATATTCCAAGGGAACAGGCTTCCAGAAACAAACCTCAGTCATGTTCCCAGGCCACAGGGTTCCAGAATCAAACCTCAGTCTTGTTCCCAGGACAAAGGTTTCCAGAATCAACCCGATATCATGTTCCCTGGCCACAGTCTTTCAGAATCAAACCTCAGTCATGTTGCCAGGCCAAAGGTTTCCAAAATCAAACCTCAGACATGTTCCCAGGCCACAGGGTTCCAGAGTCAAACCGTTCGCAGGTTCCCAGGCCACAGTGTTCCAGAATCCACCGATGTCATGTTCCAAGGCCTCAGGTTTCCAGAATCCACCCATGTCATGTTCCTGGGCCACAGGGTTTCAAAGTGAATCCTCAGTTATGTTCCCAGGCTACACGGCTCCAGAATAAAACCTCAGTCATATTCCCAGTCCACAGGTTTCCAGAACCAAGGCTCAGTCAAGATCCCAGGCCACAGTATTCCACAATATAAACAGATTTTATGTTCCCAGGCCTCAGGGTTCCAGAATCCACCCATGTCATGTTCCCAGGACACAGGGTTCCAGAATAAAACCTCAGTCATGTTCCCAGTCCACAGGAATCAAGAACCAAGGCTCAGTCAGGTTCCCGGGGCACAGTATTCCACAATCTAAACAGATGTCATGTTCCCAGGCTACAGGGATCCAGAATCAAACCTCAGTTATGTTGCCAGGCCATAGGGTACCACCATCAAACCTCAGTCATATTCCCAGGCATAAGGTTTCCAGAATCAAACCGATTTCATGTTTCCAGGCAACAGGGTACCAGAATCCAAACCGATGTCATGTTCCCAGGGCACAGGATTCCACATTCTAACATCAGTCATGTTCCCACGCCAATGGTTTCCAGAATCGAACCTCAGTCATATTCCCAGGCCACATGGTTACAGAATCAAACCTCAGTCGTGTTCCCAGGCCACAGGGTTCCAGAATAAAACCTCAGTCATGTGCCCTGGACACAGGTTTCAGAAATCAAATCCCAGTCATGTTCCCAGGCCACAGGGTTCCACAATTAAACCCCAGTCATATTCCCAGGCCAGAGGGTTCCACAAGCAAACCTCCGTCCTGTTGCCAGGACACGGTTCCACCATCAAGCCTCAGTCATGTTCCCAGGCCAGAGTGTTCCACAATCAAACCTAAGTCATCTTGCCAAGCCACAGGGTTCCACCATCAAACATCAGGCATATTGCCAGGCCACAGGGTTCCACCATCAAGCCTCACTCATGTTCCCAAGCCTGAGGGTTCCACTATCAAACCTCAATCATGTTGCCAGGCCACAGGATTCAACCATGAAACCTCAGTCATGTGGCCAGTAAACAGGGCTCCAGAATCAAACCAATGTCATGTTCCCACGCCACGGGGTTCCAGTATCAGGCCTCAGTCATGGTCCCCGAGCACAGGGTTCCAAATCAAACCTCAGTCATGTTGCCAGTCCACAGGTTTCTGCCATCAAACCTCAGTCATGTTCCCAGTAAACAGGGCTCCAGAATCAAGCCTCAGTCATTTTGCCAGGCCAGAGTGTTCCACCATCAAACGTCAGTCATGATCCCAGGCCACATGTTTCCACAATGAAACCTCAGTCATTTTCCCAGGACAAAGGTTTCCATAATCAAACCTCAGTCATATTCCCAGGACACATGGTTCCAGAATCAACCTGAGTCATGTTCGAAGGCCACAGGTTTCAACCATCAAACCTCAGTCATGTTCCCAGGACACAGGTGTCCAGAATCAAACCTCAGTCATGTTCCCAGAGAACAGGCTTCCAAAAACAAACCTCAGTCATGTTCCCAAGCCACAGGGTTGCAGAATCAAAGCTCAGTCTTGTTCCCAGGACACAGGTGTCCAGAATCAAACCGCAGTCATGTTCCCAGGGAACAGGCTTCCAGAAACAAACCTCAGTCATGTTCCCAGGCATCAGGGTTCCAGAATCAAACTTCAGTCTTGTTCCCAGGACACAGGTTTCCAGAATCAACCAGATATCATGTTCCCTGGCCACAGTCTTCCAGAAGCAATCCTCAGTCATGTTGCCAGGCCACAGGTTTCCACCATCAAACCTCAGACATGTTCCCAGGCCACAGGGTACCAGAGTCAAACCGTTCGCAGGTTCCCAGGCCACAGAGTTCCAGAATCCACCGATGTCATGCGGCCAGGCCACAGGGTTCCAGAATCAATCCTCAGTTATGTTCGCAGGCTACAGGGTTCCGGAATAAAACCTCAGTCATGTTCCCAGTCCACAGGGTTCCAGAATCAAGGCTCAGTCAGGTACCCGGGGCACAGTATTCCACAATCTAAACAGATGTCATGTTCCCAGGCCTCAGGGTTCCAGAATCCACCCATGTCATGTTCCCAGGCCACAGGGTTCCAGAATCAATCCTCAGTTATGTTCCCAGGCTACAAGGCTCCAGAATAAAACCTCAGTCATATTCCCAGTCCAAAGGTTTCCATAACCAAGGCTCAGACAAGTTCCCAGGCCACAGTATTCCACAATCTAAACAGATTTCATATTCCCAGGCCTCAGGGTTCCAGAATCCACCCATGTCATGTTAACAGGACACAGCGTTCCAGAATAAAACCTCAGTCATGTTCCCAGTCCACAGGGGTCCAGAACCAAGGCTCAGTCAGGTTTCCGGGGCACAGTATTCCACAATCTAAACAGATGTCATGTTCCCAGGCCACAGGGATCCAGAATCAAACCTCAGTCATGTTGCCAGGCCATAGGGTACCACCATCAATCCTCAGTCATATTCCCAGGCCTAAGGTTTCCAGAATCAAACCGATTTCATGTTTCCAGGCAACAGGGTACCAGAATCCAAACCGATGTCATGTTCCCAGGGCACAGGATTCCACACTCTAACATCAGTCATGTTCCCACGCCAATGATTTCCAGAATCAAACCTAAGTCATATTCCCAGGCCACATGGTTCCAGAATCAAACCTCAGTCGTGTTCCAAGGACACAGGGTTCCAGAATAAAACCTCAGTCATTTTCCCTGGACACAGGTTTCAGAATTCAAATCCCAGTCATGTTCCCAGGCCACAGGGTTCCAGAATCAATCCTCAGTTATGTTCCCAGGCTACAGGGTTCCAGAATAAAACGTCAGTCATGTTCCCAGGCCACAGGGTACCAGAGTCAAACCGTTCGCAGGTTCCCAGGCCACAGAGTTCCAGAATCCAAGGATGTCATGCTGCCAGGCCACAGGGTTCCAGAATCAATGCTCAGTTATGTTTGCAAGCTACAGGGTTCCGGAATAAAACCTCAGTCATGTTCCCAGTCCACAGAGTTCCAGAACCAAGGCTCAGTCACGTTCCCGGGGCACAGTATTCCACAATCTAAACAGATGTCATGTTCCCAGGCCTCACGGTTCCAGAATCCACCCTTGTCATGTTCCCAGGCCACAGGGTTCCAGAATCAATCCTCAGTTATGTTCCCAGGCTACAAGGTTCCAGAATAAAACCTCAGTCATGTTCCTAGTCCACAGGGTTCCAGAATCCACCGTTGTCATGTGCCCAGGCCACAGGGTTCCAGAATCAATCCTCAGTTATGGTCCCAGGCTACAGGATTCCAGAATAAAACCTCAGTCATTTTCCCAGTCCACAGGGTTCCAGAACCAAGGCTCAATCAGGTTCCCGGGGCACAGTATTCCACAATCTAAACAGATGTCATGTTCCCAGGCCACAGGTTTCCAGAATCGTGCCTCAGTCATGTTCCCAGGCCACAGGCATCCAGAATCAAACCTCAGTCATGTTGCCAGGCCATAGGGTACCACAATCAAACTTCAGTCATATTCCCAGACCTCAGGTTAACAGAATCAAACCGATTTCATGTTCCCAGGCAACAGGGTACCAGATTCCAAACCGATGTCATGTTCCCAGGCCACAGGATTCCACATTCTAACATCAGTCATGTTCCCAGGCCAATGGTTTCCAGAATCAAACCTCAGTCATATTCCCAGGCCACATGGTTACAGAATCAAACCTCAGTCGTGTTCCCAGGACACAGGTGTCCAGAATCAAACCTCAGTCATGTTCCCAGGGAACTGGCTTCCAGAAACAAACCTCAGTCATGTTCCCAAGCCACAGGGTTCCAGAATCAAACCTCAGTCTTGTTCCCAGGACACAGGATTCAAGAATCAACCCAATATCATATTCCCTGGCCACAGTCTTCCTGAATCAAACCTCAATCATGTTGCCAGGCCACAGGTTTTCACCATCAAACCTCAGACATGTTCCCAGGCCACAGGGTACCAGAGTCAAACCGTTCACAGGTTCCCAGGTCACAGGGTTCCAGAATCAATCGTCAGTTATGTTCCCAGTCTACAGGGCTCCAGAACCAAGGCTCAGTCAGATTCCCGGGGCACAGTATTCCACAATCTAAACAGATGTCATGTTCCCAGGCCTCAGGGTTCCAGAATCCACCCATGTAATGTTCCCAGGACACAGTGGTCCAGAATAAAACCTCAGTCATCTTCCCTGGACACAGGTTTCAGAAATAAAATCCCAGTCATGTTCCCAGGCCACAGGGTTCCACAATTAAACCTCAGTCATATTCCCAGGCCAGAGGGTTCCACAATCAAACCTCAGTCCTGTTGCCAGGCCACGGTTCCACCATCAAGCCTCAGTCATGTTCCCAGGCCAGAGTGGTCCACAATCAAACCTAAGTCATCTTGCCAAGACACAGGGTTCCACCTTCAAACCTCAGGCATGTTGCCCGGCCACAGGATTCCATCATCAAGCCTCACTCATATTCCCAAGCCTGAGGGTTCCACTATCAAACCTCAATCATGTTGCCAGGACACAGGGTTCAACCATCAATCCTCAGTCATGTTCCAAGTAAACAGGGCTCCAGAATCAAACCAATGTCATGTTCCCACGCCACGGGGTTCCAGTATCAGGCCTCAGTCATGGTCCCCGTGCACAGGGTTACACAATCAAAGCTCAGTCATGTTGCCAATTCACAGGTTTCTGCCATCCGACCTCAGTCAAGTTCCCAGGCCCCAGGATTCCAGAATCAAGCCTCAGTCATTTTGCCATGCCAGAGTGTTCCACCATTAAACGTCAGTCATGATCCCAGGCCACATGTTTCCACAATGAAACCTCAGTCATTTTTCGAGGCCAAAGGTTTCAAGAATCAAACCTCAGTCATATTCCCAGGACACATGGTTCCAGAATCAAACCTGAGTCATGTCGCAGGCCACAGGTTTCAACAATCAAACCTCAGTCATGTTTCAAGGACACAGGTGTCCAGAATCAAACCTCAGTCATATTCCAAGGGAACAGGCTTCCAGAAACAAACGTCAGTCATGTTCCCAGGCAACAGGGTTCCAGAATCAAACCTGAGTCTTGTTCCCAGGACACAGGTTTCCAGAATCAACCCAATATCATGTTCCCTGGCCACAGTCTTTTAGAATCAAACCTCAGTCATGTTGCCAGGCAACAGGTTTCCACCATCAAACCTCAGACATGTTCCCAGGCCACAGGGTTCCAGAGTCAAACTGTTCGCAGGTTCCCAGGCCACAGTGTTCCAGAATCCACCGATGTCATGTTCCCAGGCCACAGGCTTCCAGAATCAATCCTCAGTTATGTTCCCAGGCTACAGGGTTCCAGAATAAAACCTCAGTCATGTTCCCAGTCCACAGGGTTCCAGAAACAAGGCTCAGTCAGGTTCCCGGGCCACAGTATTCCACAATCTAAACAGATGTCATGTTCCAAGGCCTCAGATTTCCAGAATCCACCCATGTCATGTTCCTGGGACACAGGGTTCCACAGTGAATCCTCAGTTATGTTCCCAGGCTACACGGCTCCAGAATAAAACCTCAGTCATATTCCCAGTCCACAGGTTTCCAGAACCAAGGCTCAGTCAAGTTCCCAGGCCACAGTATTCCACAATCTAAACAGATTTCATGTTCCCAGGCCTCAGGGTTCCAGAATCCACCCATGTCATGTTAACAGGACACAGGGTTCCAGAATAAAACCTCAGTCATGTTCCCAGTCCACAGGGGTCCAGAACCAAGGCTCAGTCAGGTTCCCGGGGCACAGTTTTGCACAATCTAAACAGATGTCATGTTACCAGGCCTCAGGGTTCCAGAATCCACCCATGTCATGTTCCCAGGCCACAGGGTTCCAGAATCAATCCTCAGTTATGTTCCCAGGCTACAGGGTTCCAGAATAAAACGTCAGTCATGTTCCCAGTCCACAGGGTTCCAGAACCAAGGCTCAGTCACGTTCCCAGGGCACAGTATTCCACAATCTAAACAGATGTCATGTTCCCAGGCCACAGGGATCCAGAATCAAACCTCAGTCATGTTGCCAGGCCATAGGGTACCACCATCAAACCTCAGTCATATTCCCAGGCCTAAGGTTTCCAGAATTAAACTGATTTCATGTTTCCAGGCAACAGGGTACCAGAATCCAAACCGATGTCATGTTCCCAGGACACAGGGTTCCAGAATAAAACCTCAGTCATGTTCCCAGTCCACAGGGGTCCAGAACCAAGGCTCAGTCAGGTTCCCGGGGCACAGTATTCCACAATCTAAACAGATGTCATGTTCCCAGGCCACAGGGATCCAGAATCAAACCTCAGTCATGTTGCCAGGCCATAGGGTACCACCATCAAACCTCAGTCATATTCCCAGGCCTAAGGTTTCCAGAATCAAACCGATTTCATGTTTCCAGGCAACAGGGTACCAGAATCCAAACCGATGTCATGTTCCCAGGGCACAGGATTCCACACTCTAACATCAGTCATATTCCCAGGCCAATGGTTTCCAGAATCAAACCTAAGTCATATTCCCAGGCCACATGGTTCCAGAATCAAACCTCAGTCGTGTTCCCAGGACACAGGGTTCCAGAATAAAACCTCAGTCATTTTCCCTGGACACAGGTTTCAGAAATCAAATCCCAGTCATGTTCCCAGGCCACAGGGTTCCAGAATCAATCCTCAGTTATGTTCCCAGGCTACAGGATTCCAGAATAAAACGTCAGTCATGTTCCCAGGCCACAGGGTTCCAGAACCAAGGCTCAGTCACGTTCCCAGGGCACAGTATTCCACAATGTAAACAGATGTCATGTTCCCAGGCATCAGGGTTCCAGAATCCACCCATGTCATGTTCCCAGGCCACAGGGTTCCAGAATCAATCCTCAGTTATGTTCCCAGGCTACAAGGTTCCAGAATAAAACCTCAGTCATGTTCCTAGTCCACCGGGTTCCAGAATCCACCGTTGTCATGTGCCCAGGCCACAGGGTTCCAGAATCAATCCTCAGTTATGGTCCCAGGCTACAGGGTTCCAGAATAAAACCTCAGTCATGTTCCCAGTCCACAGGGTTCCAGAACCAAGGCTCAGTCAGGTTCCTGGGGCACAGTATTCCACAATCTAAACAGATGTCATGTTCCCAGGCCACAGGTTTCCAGAATCATGCCTCAGTCATGTTCCCAGGCCACAGGCATCCAGAATCAAACCTCAGTCATGTTGCCAGGCCATAGGGTACCACAATCAAACCTCAGTCATATTCCCAGACCTCAGGTTTACAGAATCAAACCGATTTCATGTTCCCAGGCAACAGGGTACCAGAATCCAAAACGATGTCATGTTCCCAGGCCACAGGATTCCACATTCTAACATCAGTCATGTTCCCAGGCCAATGGTTTCCAGAATCAAACCTCAGTCATATTCCCAGGCCACATGGTTACAGAATCAAACCTCAGTCGTGTTCCCAGGACACAGGGTTCCAGAATAAAACCTCAGTCATGTTCCCTGTACACAGGTTTCAGAAATCAAATCCCAGTCATGTTCCCAGGCCACAGGGTTCCACAATTAAACCTCAGTCATATTCCCAGGCCAGAGGGTTCCACAATGAAACCTCAGTCCTGTTGCCAGGCCACGGTTCCTCCATCAAGCCTCAGTCATGTTCCCAGGCCAGAGGGTTCCACAATCAAACCTAAGTCATCTTGCCAAGCCACAGGGTTCCACCATCAAACCTCAGGCATATTGCCAGGCCACAGGGTTCCACCATCAAGCCTCACTCATGGTCCCAAGCCTGAGGGTTCCACTATCAAACCTCAATCATGTTGCCAGGCAACAGGATTCCACCATGAAACCTCAGTCATGTTCCCAGTAAACAGGGCTCCAGAATCAAACCAATGTCATGTTCCCATGCCACGGGGTTCCAGTATCAGGCCTCAGTCATGGTCCCCGTGCACAGGGTTCCAAATCAAACCTCAGTCATGTTGCCAGTCCACAGGTTTCTGCCATCAACCCTCAGTCATGTTCCCAGTAAACAGGGCTCCAGAATCAAGCCTCAGTCATTTTGCCAGGCCAGAGTGTTCCACCATCAAACCTCAGTCATAATCCCAGGCCACATGTTTCCACAATGAAACCTCAGTCATTTTCCCAGGACAAAGGTTTCCAGAATCAAACCTCAGTCATATTCCCAGGACACATGGTTCCAGAATCAACCTGAGTCATGTTCGAAGGCCACAGGTTTCAATAATCAAACCTCAGTCATGTTCCCAGGACACAGGTGTCCAGAATTAAACCTCAGTCATGTTCCCAGAGAACAGGCTTCCAGAAACAAACCTCAGTCATGTTCCCAAGCCACAGGGTTGCAGAATCAAAGCTCAGTCTTGTTCCCAGGACACAGGTGTCCAGAATCAAACCGCAGTCATGTTCCCAGGGAACAGGCTTCCAGAAACAAACCTCAGTCATGTTCCCAGGGCACAGGGTTCCAGAATCCAACTTCAGTCTTGTTCCCAGGACACAGGTTTCCAGAATCAACCAGATATCATGTTCCCTGGCCACAGTCTTCCAGAATCAATCCTCAGTCATGTTGCCAGGCCACAGGTTTCCACCATCAAACCTCAGACATGTTCCCAGGCCACAGGGTACCAGAGTCAAACCGTTCGCAGGTTCCCAGGCCACAGAGTTCCAGAATCCACCGTTGTCATGTGCCCAGGCCACAGGGTTCCAGAATCAATCCTCAGTTATGTTCCCAGGCTACAGGGTTCCAGAATAAAACCTCAGTCATGTTCCTAGTGCACAGTGTTCCAGAACCAAGGCTCAGTCAGGTTCCCGGGCCAAAGTATTCCACAATCTAAACAGATGTCATGTTTCCAGGCCACAGGTCTTCAGAATCACGCCTCAGTCATTTTCCCAGGCCACAGAGATCCAGAATCAAACCTCAGTCATGTTGCCAGGCCTCAGATTTCCGGAATCAAACCGATTTCGTGTTCCCAGGCAACAGGGTACCAGAATCCAAACCGATGTCATGTTCCCAGGCCTCAGGATTGCACACTCTAACATCAGTCATGTTCCCAGGCCAATGGTTTCCAGAATCAAACCTCACCCATATTCCCAGGCCACATGGTTCCAGAATAAAAACTCAGTCGTGTTCCCAACACACAGGATTCCAGAATAAAACCTCAGTCATGTTCCCTGGACACAGGTTTCAGAAATAAAATCCCAGTCATGTTCCCAGGCCACAGGGTTCCACAATTAAACCTCAGTCATATTCCCAGGCTAGAGCATTCCACAATCAAACCTCAGTCCTGTTGCCAGGCCATGGTTCCACCATCAAGCCTCAGTCATGTTCCCAGGCCAGAGTGTTCCACAATCAAACCTAAGTCATATTGCCAGGCCACAGGGTTCCACCATCAATCCTCACTCATATTCCCAAGCCTGAGGGTTCCACTATCAAACCTCAATCATGTTGCCAGGCCAAAGGGTTCAACCATCAAACCTCAGTCATGTTCCCAGTAAACAGGGCTCCAGAATCAAACCAATGTCATGTTCCCACGCCACGGGGTTCCAGTATCAGGCCTCAGTCATGGTCCCCGTGCACAGGGTTACACAATCAAACCTCAGTCATGTTGCCAGTCCACAGGTTTCTGCCATCCAACCTCAGTCAAGTTCCCAGGCCACAGGGTTCCAGAATCAAGCCTCAGTCATTTTGCCAGGCAAGAGTGTTCCACCATCAAACCTCAGTCATGATCCCAGGCCACATGTTTCCACAATGAAACCTCAGTCATTTTCCCAGGACAAAGTTTTCCAGAATCAAACCTCAGTCATATTCCCAGGACACATCGTTCCAGAATCAAATCTGAGTCATGATCGCAGGCCACAGGTTTCAACAATCAAACCTCAGTCATGTTCCCAGGACACAGGTGTCCAGAATCAAACCTCAGTCATGTTCCCAGGGAACAGGCTTCCAGAAACAAACCTCAGTCATGTTCCCAGGCCACAGGGTTCCAGAATCAAACCTCAGTCTTGTTCCCAAGACACAGGTGTCCAGAATCAAACCTAAGTCTTGTTCCCAGGGAACTGGCTTCCAGAAACAAACCTCAGTCATGTTCCCAAGCCACAGGGTTCCAGAATCAAACCTCAGTCTTGTTCCCAGGACACAGGTTTCCAGAATCTACCCGATATCATGTTCCCTGGCCACAGTCTTCCAGAATCAAACCTCAATCATGTTGCCAAGCGACAGGTTTTCACCATCAAACCTCAGACATGTTCCCAGGCCACAGGGTACCAGAGTCAAACCGTTCACAGGTTCCCAGGTCACAGGGTTCCAGAATCAATCGTCAGTTATGTTCCCAGTCTACAGGGTTCCAGAACCAAGGCTCAGTCAGGTTCCCGGGGCACTGTATTCCACAATCTAAACAGATGTCATGTTCCCAGGCCTCAGGGTTCCAGAATCCACCCATGTCATGTTCCCAGGACACAGTGGTCCAGAATAAAACCTCAGTCATCTTCCCTGGACACAGGTTTCAGAAATAAAATCCCAGTCATGTTTCCAGGACACAGGTGTCCAGAATCAAACCTCAGTCATATTCCAAGGGAACAGGCTTCCAGAAACAAACGTCAGTCATGTTCCCAGGCAACAGGGTTCCAGAATCAAACTTCAGTCTTGTTCCCAGGACACAGGTTTCCAGAATCAACCCGATATCATGTTCCCTGGCCATAGTCTTTCAGAATCAAACCTCAGTCATTTTGCCAGGCCACAGGTTTCCACCACCAAACCTCAGACATGTTCCCAGGCCACAGGGTTCTAGAGTCAAACCGTTCGCAGTTTCCCAGGCCGCAGTGTTCCAGAATCCACCGATGTCATGTTCCCAGGACACAGGGTTCCAGAATCAATCCTCAGTTATGTTCCCAGGCTACAGGGCTCCAGAATACAACCTCAGTCATGTTCCCAGTCCACAGAGTTCCAGATCCAAGGCTCAGTCAGTTTCCCGGGCCACAGTATTCCACAATCTAAACAGATGTCATGTTCCAAGGCCTCAGGTTTCCAGAATCCACCCATGTAATGTTCCTGGGCCACAGGGTTTCAAAGTGAATCCTCAGTTATGTTCCCAGGCTACACGGCTCCAGAATAAAACCTCAGTCATATTCCCAGTCCACAGGTTTCCAGAACCAAGGCTCAGTCAAGTTCCCAGGACACAGTATTCCACCATATAAACAGATTTTATGTTCCCAGGCCTCAAGGTTCCAGAATCCACGCAAGTCATGTTCCCAGGACACATGGTTCCAGAATAAAACCTCAGTCATGTTCCCAGTCCACAGGGTTCCAGAACCAAGGCTCAGTCAGGTTCCCGGGGCACAGTATTCCACAATCTAAACAGATGTCATGTTCCCAGGCCACAGGGATCCAGAATCAAACCTCAGTCATGTTGCCAGGCCATAGGGTACCACCATCAAACCTCAGTCATATTCCCAGGCCTAAGGTTTCCAGAATCAAACCGATTTCATGTTTCCAGGCAACAGGGTACCAGAATCCAAACCGATGTCATGTTTTCAGGGCACAGGATTCCACACTCTAACATCAGTCATGTTCCCAGGCCAATGGTTTCCAGAATCAAACCTCAGTCATATTCCCAGGCCACATGGTTACAGAATCAAACCTCAGTCGTGTTCCCAGGCCACAGGGTTCCAGAATAAAACCTCAGTCATGTGCCCTGGACACAGGTTTCAGAAATCAAATCCCAGTCATGTTCCCAGGCCACAGGGTTCCACAATTAAACCTCATTCATATTCCCAGGCCAGAGGTTTCCACAATCAAACCTCACTCCTGTTGCCAGGCCACGGTTCCACCATCAAGCCTCAGTCATGTTCCCAGGCCACAGGGTACCAGAGTCAAACCGTTCGCAGTTTCCCAGGCCACAGAGTTCCAGAATCCACCGATTTCATGCTGCCAGGCCACAGGGTTCCAGAATCAATGCTCAGTTATGTTCGCAGGCTACAGGGTTCCGGAATAAAACCTCAGTCATGTTCCCAGTCCACAGGGTTCAGGAACCAAGGCTCAGTCACGTTCCCAGGGCACAGTATTCCACAATCTAAACAGATGTCATGTTCCCAGGCCTCAGGGTTCCAGAATCCACCCATGTCATGTTCCCAGGCCACAGGGTTCCAGAATCAATCCTCAGTTATGTTCCCAGGCTACAAGGTTCCAGAATAAAACCTCAGTCATGTTCCTAGTCCACAGGGTTCCAGAATCCACCGTTGTCATGTGCCCAGGCCACAGGGTTCCAGAATCAATCCTCAGTTATGTTCCCAGGCTACAGGGTTCCAGAATAAAAACTCAGTCATGTTCCCAGTCCACAGGGTTCCAGAACCAAGGCTCAGTCAGGTTCCCGGGCCACAGTATTCCACAATCTAAACAGATGTCATGTTCCAAGGCCTCAGGTTTCCAGAATCCACCCATGTCATGTTCCCAGGACACAGGGTTCCAGAATAAAACCTCAGTCATGTTCCCAGTCCACAGGGTTCCAGAACCAAGGCTCAGTCAGGTTCCCGGGGCACAGTATTCCACAATCTAAACAGATGTCATGTTCCCAGGCCACAGGGATCCAGAATCAAATCTCAGTCATGTTGCCAGGCCATAGGGTACCACCATCAAACCTCAGTCATATTCCCAGGCCTAAGGTTTCCAGAATCAAACCGATTTCATGTTTCCAGGCAACAGGGTACCAGAATGCAAACCGATGTCATGTTCCCAGGGCACAGGATTCCACACTCTAACATCAGTCATGTTCCCAGGCCAATGGTTTCCAGAATCAAACCTCAGTCATATTCCCAGGCCACATGGTTACAGAATCAAACCTCAGTCGTGTTCTCAGGCCACAGGCTTCCAGAATAAAACCTCAGTCATGTGCCCTGGACACAGGTTTCAGAAATCAAATCCCAGTCATGTTCCCAGGCCACAGGGTTCCACAATTAAACCTCAGTCATATTCCCAGGCCAGAGGGTTCCACAATCAAACCTCAGTCCTGTTGCCAGGCCACGGTTCCACCATCAAGCCTCAGTCATTTTCCCAGGCCAGAGTGTTCCACAATCAAACCTAAGTCATCTTGCCAAGGCACAGGCTTCCACCATCAAACCTCAGGCATATTGCCAGGCCACAGGGTTCCACCATCAAGCCTCACTCATGTTCCCAAGCCTGAGGGTTCCACTATCAAACCTCAATCATGTTGCCAGGCCACAGGATTCAACCATGAAACCTCAGTCATGTTCCCAGTAAACAGGGTTCCAGAATCAAACCAATGTCATGTTCCCATGCCACGGGGTTCCAGTATCAGGCCTCAGTCATGGTCCCCATGCACAGGGTTCCAAATCAAACCTCAGTCATGTTGCCAGTCCACAGGTTTCTGCCATCAAACCTCAGTCATGTTCCCAGTAAACAGGGCTCCAGAATCAAGCCTCAGTCATTTTGCCAGGCCAGAGTGTTCCACCATCAAAGGTCAGTCATGATCCCAGGCCACATGTTTCCACAATGAAACCTCAGTCATTTTCCCTGGACAAAGGTTTCCAGAATCAAACCTCAGTCATATTCCCAGGACACATGGTTCCAGAATCAACCTGAGTCATGTTCGAAGGCCACAGGTTTCAACAATCAAACCTCAGTCATGTTCCCAGGACACAGGTGTCCAGAATCAAACCTCAGTCATGTTCCCAGAGAACAGGCTTCCAGAAACAAACCACAGTCATGTTCCCAAGCCACAGGGTTGCAGAATCAAACCTCAGTCTTCTTCCCAGGACACAAGTGTCCAGAATCAAACCGCAGTCATGTTCCCAGGGAACAGGCTTCCAGAAACAAACCTCAGTCATGTTCCCAGGCCACAGGGTTCCAGAATCAAACTTCAGTCTTGTTCCCAGGACACAGGTTTCCAGAATCAACCAGATATCATGTTCCCTGGCCACAGTCTTCCAGAATCAATCCTCAGTCATGTTGCCAGGCCACAGGTTTCCACCATCAAACCTCAGACATGTTCCCAGGCCACAGGGTACCAGAGTCAAACCGTTCGCAGGTTCCCAGGCCACAGAGTTCCAGAATCCACCGATGTCATGCGGCCAGGCCACAGGGTTCCAGAATCAATCCTCAGTTATGTTCGCAGGCTACAGGGTTCCGGAATAAAACCTCAGTCATATTCCCAGTACATAGGGTTCCAGAACCAAGGCTCAGTCAGGTTCCCGGGTCACAGTATTCCACAATCTAAACAGATGTCTTGTTCCCAGGCCTCAGGGTTCCAGAATCCACTCATGTTATGTTCCCAGGCCACAGGGTTCCAGAATCAATCCTCAGTTATGTTCCCAGGCTACAGGGTTCCAGAATCAATCCTCAGTTATGTTCCCAGGCTACAGGGTTCCAGAATAAAACCTCAGTCATGTTCCTAGTGCACAGTGTTCCAGAACCAAGGCTCAGTCAGGTTCCCGGGCCAAAGTATTCCACAATCTAAACAGATTTCATGTTTCCAGGCCACAGGTCTTCAGAATCACGCCTCAGTCATTTTCCCAGTCCACAGAGATCCAGAATCAAACCTCAGTCATGTTGCCAGGCCTCAAATTTCCGGAATCAAACCGATTTCGTGTTCCCAGGCAACAGGGTACCAGAATCCAAACCGATGTCATGTTCCCAGGCCTCAGGATTGCACACTCTAACATCAGTCATGTTCCCAGGCCAATGGTTTCCAGAATCAAACCTCACTCATATTCCCAGGCCACATGGTTCCAGAATAAAAACTCAGTCGTGTTCCCAAGACACAGGTTTCCAGAAAAAAACCTCAGTCATGTTCCCTGGACACAGGTTTCAGAAATAAAATCCCAGTCATGTTCCCAGGCCACAGGGTTCCACAATTAAACCTCAGTCATATTCCCAAGCCAGAGCGTTCCACAATCAAACCTCAGTCCTGTTGCCAGGCCACGGTTCCACCATCAAGCCTCAGTCATGTTCCCAGGTCAGAGTGTTCCACAATCTAACCTAAGTCATCTTGCCAAGCCACAGGGTTCCACCATCAAACCTCAGGCATATTGCCAGGCCACAGTGTTCCACCATCAAGCCTCACTCATGTTCCCAAGCCTGAGGGTTCCACTATCAAACCTCAATCATATTGCCAGGCCACAGGATTCAACCATGAAACCTCAGTCATGTTCCCAGTAAACAGGGCTCCAGAATCAAACCAATGTCATGTTCCCATGCCACGGGGTTCCAGTATCAGGCCTCAGTCATGGTCCCCGTGCACAGGGTTCCAAATCAAACCTCAGTCATGTTGCCAGTCCACAGGTTTCTGCCATCAAACCTCAGTCATGTTCCCAGTAAACAGGGCTCCAGATTCAAGCCTCAGTCATTTTGCCAGGCCAGAGTGTTCCACCATCAAACCTCAGTCATGATCCCAGGCCACATGTTTCCACAATGAAACCTCAGTCATTTTCCCAGGACAAAGGTTTCCAGAATCAAACCTCAGTCATATTCCCAGGACACATGGTTCCAGAATCAACCTGAGTCATGTTCGAAGGCCACAGGTTTCAACAATCAAACCTCAGTCATGTTCCCAGGACACAGGTGTCCAGAATCAAACCTCAGTCATGTACCCAGAGAACAGGCTTCCAGAATCAAACTTCAGTCTTGTTCCCAGTCCACAGGGTTTCAGAATCAAACTTCAGTCTTGTTCCCAGGACACAGGTTTCCAGAATCAACCAGATATCATGTTCCCAGGCCACAGTCTTCCAGAATCAATCCTCAGTCATGTTGCCAGGCCACACCTTTCCACCATCAAACCTTATACATGTTCCCAGGCCACAGGGTACCAGAGTCAAACCGTTCGCAGGTTCCCAGGCCACAGAGTTCCAGAATCCACCGATGTCATGCGGCCAGGCCACAGGGTTCCAGAATCAATCCTCAGTTATGTTCGCAGGCTACAGGGTTCCGGAATAAAACCTCAGTCATGTTCCCAGTCCACAGGGTTCCAGAATCAAGGCTCAGTCAGGTACCCGGGGCACAGTATTCCACAATCTAAACAGATGTCATGTTCCCAGGCCTCAGGGTTCCAGAATCCACCCATGTCATGTTCCCAGGCCACAGGGTTCCAGAATCAATCCTCAGTTATGTTCCCAGGCTACAGGGTTCCAGAATAAAACCTCAGTCATGTTCCTACTGCACAGTGTTCCAGAACCAAGGCTCAGTCAGGTTCCCGGACCAAAGTATTCCACAATCTAAACAGATGTCATGTTTCCAGGCCACAGGTCTTCAGAATCACGCCTCAGTCATTTTCCCAGGCCACGGAGATCCAGAATCAAACCTCAGTCATGTTGCCTGGCCTCAGATTTCCGGAATCAAACCGATTTCGTGTTCCCAGGCCACAGGGTTCCAGAGTCAAACCGTTCGCAGGTTCCCAGGCCACAGTGTTCCAGAATCCACCGATGTCATGTTCCCAGGCCACAGGCTTCCAGAATCAATCCTCAGTTATGTTCCCAGGCTACAGGGTTCCAGAATAAAACCTCAGTCATGTTCCCAGTCCACAGGGTTCCAGAACCAAGGCTCAGTCAGGTTCCCGGGCCACAGTATTCCACAATCTAAACAGATTTCATGTTCCAAGGCCTCAGGTTTCCAGAATCCACCCATGTCATGTTCCTGGGCCACAGGGTTCCAAAGTGAATCCTCAGTTATGTTCCCAGGCTACACGGCTCCAGAATAAAACCTCAGTCATATTCCCAGTCCACAGGTTTCCAGAACCAAGGCTCAGTCAAGTTCCCAGGCCACAGTATTCCACAATCTAAACAGATTTCATGTTCCCAGGCCTCAGTGTTCCAGAATCCACCCATGTCATGTTAACAGGACACAGGGTTCCAGAATAAAACCTCAGTCATGTTCCCAGTCCACAGGGGTCCAGAGCCAAGGCTCACTCAGTTTCCCGGGGCACAGTATTCCACAATCTAAACAGATGTCATGTTCCCAGGCCACAGGGATCCAGAATCAAACCTCAGTCATGTTGCCAGGCCATAGGGTACCACAATCAAACCTCAGTCATATTCCCAGGCCTAAGGTTTCCAGAATCAAACCGATTTCATGTTTCCAGGCAACAGGGTACCAGAATCCAAACCGATGTCATGTTCCCAGGGCACAGGATTCCACACTCTAACATCAGTCATGTTCCCAGGTCAATGGTTTCCAGAATCAAACCTAAGTCATATTCCCAGGCCACATGGTTCCAGAATCAAACCTCAATCGTGTTCCCAGGACACAGGGTTCCAGAATAAAACCTCAGTCATTTTCCCTGGACACAGGATTCAGAAATCAAATCCCAGTCATGTTCCCAGGCCACAGGGTTCCAGAATCAATCCTCAGTTATGTTCCCAGGCTACAGGGTTCCAGAATAAAACGTCAGTCATGTTCCCAGTCCACAGGGTTCCAGAACCAAGGCTCAGTCACGTTCCCAGGGCACAGTATTCCACAATCTAAACAGATGTCATGTTCCCAGGCCTCAGGGTTCCAGAATCCACCCATGTCATGTTCCCAGGCCACAGGGTTCCAGAATCAATCCTCAGTTATGTTCCCAGGCTACAAGGTTTCAGAATAAAACCTCAGTCATGTTCCTAGTCCACAGGGTTCCAGAATCCACCGTTGTCATGTGCCCAGGCCACAGGGTTCCAGAATCAATCCTCAGTTATGGTCCCAGGCTACAGGGTTCCAGAATAAAACCTCAGTCATGTTCCCAGTCCACAGGGTTCCAGAACCAAGGCTCAGTCAGGTTCCCGGGGCACAGTATTCCACAATCTAAACAGATGTCATGTTCCCAGGCCACAGGTTTCCAGAATCATGCCTCAGTCATGTTCCCAGGCCACAGGCATCCAGAATCAAACCTCAGTCATGTTGCCAGGCCATAGGGTACCACAATCAAACCTCAGTCATATTCCCAGACCTCAGGTTTACAGAATCAAACCGATTTCATGTTCCCAGGCAACAGGGTACCAGAATCCAAACCGATGTCATGTTCCCAGGCCACAGGATTCCACATTCTAACATCAGTCATGTTCCCAGGCCAATGGTTTCCAGAATCAATCCTCAGTCATATTCCCAGGCCACATGGTTACAGAATCAAACCTCAGTCGTGTTCTCAGGCCACAGGTGTCCAGAATCAAACCTCAGTCATGTTGCCAGTCCACAGGTTTCTGCCATCAAACCTCAGTCATGTTCCCAGTAAACAGGGCTCCAGAATCAAGCCTCAGTCATTTTGCCAGGCCACAGTGTTCCACCATCAAAGGTCAGTCATGATCCCAGGCCACATGTTTCCACAATGAAACCTCAGTCATTTTCCCAGGACAAAGGTTTCCAGAATCAAACCTCAGTCATATTCCCAGGACAAATGGTTCCAGAATCAACCTGAGTCATGTTCGAAGGCCACAGGTTTCAACAATCAAACCTCAGTCATGTTCCCAGGACACAGGTGTCCAGAATCAAACCTCAGTCATGTTCCCAGAGAACAGGCTTCCAGAAACAAACCTCAGTCATGTTCCCAAGCCACAGGGTTGCAGAATCAAACCTCAGTCTTGTTCCCAGGACACAGGTGTCCAGAATCAAACCGCAGTCATGTTCCCAGGGAACAGGTTTCCAGAAACAAACCTCAGTCATGTTCCCAGGCCACAGGGTTCCAGAATCAAACTTCAGTCTTGTTCCCAGGACACAGGTTTCCAGAATCAACCAGATATCATGTTCCCTGGCCACAGTCTTCCAGAATCAATCCTCAGTCATGTTGCCAGGCCACAGGTTTCCACCATCAAACCTCATACATGTTCCCAGGCCACAGGGTACCAGAGTCAAACCGTTCGCAGGTTCCCAGGCCACGGAGTTCCAGAATCCACCGATGTCATGCGGCCAGGCCACAGGGTTCCAGAATCAATCCTCAGTTAAGTTCGCAGGCTACAGGGTTCCGGAATAAAACCTCAGTCATGTTCCCAGTCCACAGGGTTCCAGAATCAAGGCTCAGTCAGGTACCCGGGGCACAGTATTCCACAATCTAAACAGATGTCATGTTCCCAGGCCTCAGGGTTCCAGAATCCACCCATGTCATGTTCCCAGGCCACAGGGTTCCAGAATCAATCCTCAGTTATGTTCCCAGGCTACAGGGTTCCAGAATAAAACCTCAGTCATATTCCCAGTACATAGGGTTCCAGAACCAAGGCTCAGTCAGGTTCCCGGGTCACAGTATTCCACAATCTAAACAGATGTCTTGTTCCCAGGCCTCAGGGTTCCAGAATCCACCCATGTTATGTTTCCAGGCCACAGGTTTCCAGAATCAATCCTCAGTTATGTTCTCAGGCTACAGGGTTCCAGAATAAAACCTCAGTCATGTTCCTAGTGCACAGTGTTCCAGAACCAAGGCTCAGTCAGGTTCCCGGGCCAAAGTATTCCACAATCTAAACAGATGTCATGTTTCCAGGCCACAGTTCTTCAGAATCACGCCTCAGTCATTTTCCCAGGCCACAGAGATCCAGAATCAAACCTCAGTCATGTTGCCAGGCCTCAGATTTCCGGAATCAAACCGATTTCGTGTTCCCAGGCCACAGGGTTCCAGAGTCAAACCGTTCGCAGGTTCCCAGTCCACAGTGTTCCAGAATCCACCGATGTCATGTTCCCAGGCCACAGGTTTCAACAATCAAACCTCAGTCATGTTCCCAGGACACAGGTGTCCAGAATCAAACCTCAGTCATGTTCCCAGGGAACAGGCTTCCAGAAAGAAACCTCAGTCATGTTCCCAGGCCACAGGGTTCCAGAATCAAACCTCAGTCTTGTTCCCAGGACACAGGTGTCCAGAATCAAACCTAAGTCATGTTCCCAGGGAACTGGCTTCCAGAAACAAACCTCAGTCATGTTCCCAAGCCTGAGGGTTCCACTATCAAACCTCAATCATGTTGCCAGGCCACAGGATTCAACCATGAAACCTCAGTCATGTTCCCAGTAAACAGGGTTCCAGAATCAAACCAATGTCATGTTCCCATGCCACGGGGTTCCAGTATCAGGCCTCAGTCATGGTCCCCGTGCACAGGGTTCCAAATCAAACCTCAGTCATGTTGCCAGTCCACAGGTTTCTGCCATCAAACCTTAGTCATGTTCCCAGTAAACAGGGCTCCAGAATCAAACCAATGTCATGTTCCCACGCCATAGGGTTCCAGTATCAGGCCTCAGTCATGGTCCCCGTGCACAGGGTTACACAATCAAACCTCAGTCATGTTGCCAGTCCACAGGTTTCTGCCATCCAACCTCAGTCAAGTTCCCAGGCCACAGGGTTCCAAAATCAAGCCTCAGTCATTTTGCCAGGCCAGAGTGTTCCACCATCAAAGGTCAGTCATGATCCCAGGCCACATGTTTCCACAATGAAACCTCAGTCATTTTCCCAGGACAAAGGTTTCCAGAATCAAACCTCACTCATATTCCCAGGACACATGGTTCCAGAATCAACCTGAGTCATGTTCGAAGGCCACAGGTTTCAACAATCAAACCTCAGTCATGTTCCCAGGACACAGGTGTCCAGAATCAAACCTCAGTCATGTTCCCAGAGAACAGGCTTCCAGAAACAAACCTCAGTCATGTTCCCAAGCCACAGGGTGGCAGAATCAAACCTCAGTCTTGTTCCCAGGACACAGGTGTCCAGAATCAAACCGCAGTCATGTTCCCAGGGAACAGGCTTCCAGAAACAAACCTCAGTCATGTTCCCAGGCCACAGGGTTCCAGAATCAAACTTCAGTCTTGTTCCCAGGACACAGGTTTCCAGAAACAACCAGATATCATGTTCCCTGGCCACAGTCTTCCAGAATCAATCCTCAGTCATGTTGCCAGGCCACAGGTTTCCACCATCAAACCTCATACATGTTCCCAGGCCACAGGGTTCCACAATTAAACCTCATTCATATTCCCAGGCCAGAGGTTTCCACAATCAAACCTCACTCCTGTTGCCAGGCCACGGTTCCACCATCAAGCCTCAGTCATGTTACCAGGCCACAGGGTACCAGAGTCAAACCGTTCGCAGTTTCCCAGGCCACAGAGTTCCAGAATCCACCGATGTCATGCTGCCAGGCCACAGGGTTCCAGAATCAATGCTCAGTTATGTTCGCAGGCTACAGGGTTCCGGAATAAAACCTCAGTCATGTTCCCAGTCCACAGGGTTCAGGAACCAAGGCTCAGTCACGTTCCCAGGGCACAGTATTCCACAATCTAAACAGATGTCATGTTCCCAGGCCTCAGGGTTCCAGAATCCACCCATGTCATGTTCCCAGGCCACAGGGTTCCAGAATCAATCCTCAGTTATGTTCCCAGGCTACAAGGTTCCAGAATAAAACCTCAGTCATGTTCCTAGTCCACAGGGTTCCAGAATCCACCGTTGTCATGTGCCCAGGCCACAGGGTTCCAGAATCAATCCTCAGTTATGTTCCCAGGCTACAGGGTTCCAGAATAAAAACTCAGTCATGTTCCCAGCCCACAGGGTTCCAGAACCAAGGCTCAGTCAGGTTCCCGGGCCACAGTATTCCACAATCTAAACAGATGTCATGTTCCAAGGCCTCAGGTTTCCAGAATCCACCCATGTCATGTTCCCAGGACACAGGGTTCCAGAATAAAACCTCAGTCATGTTCCCAGTCCACAGGGTTCCAGAACCAAGGCTCAGTCAGGTTCCCGGGGCACAGTATTCCACAATCTAAACAGATGTCATGTTCCCAGGCCACAGGGATCCAGAATCAAATCTCAGTCATGTTGCCAGGCCATAGGGTACCACCATCAAACCTCAGTCATATTCCCAGGCCTAAGGTTTCCAGAATCAAACCGATTTCATGTTTCCAGGCAACAGGGTACCAGAATGCAAACCGATGCCATGTTCCCAGGGCATAGGATTCCACACTCTAACATCAGTCATGTTCCCAGGCCAATGTTTTCCAGAATCAAACCTCAGTCATATTCCCAGGCCACATGGTTACAGAATCAAACCTCAGTCGTCTTCTCAGGCCACAGGCTTCCAGAATAAAACCTCAGTCATGTGCCCTGGACACAGGTTTCAGAAATCAAATCCCAGTCATGTTCCCAGGCCACAGGGTTCCACAATTAAACCTCAGTCATATTCCCAGGCCAGAGGGTTCCACAATCAAACCTCAGTCCTGTGGCCAGGCCAAGGTTCCACCATCAAGCCTCAGTCATGTTCCCAGGCCAGAGTGTTCCACAATCAAACCTAAGTCATCTTGCCAAGGCACAGGCTTCCACCATCAAACCTCAGGCATATTGCCAGGCCACAGGGTTCCACCATCAAGCCTCACTCATGTTCCCAAGCCTGAGGGTTCCACTATCAAACCTCAATCATGTTGCCAGGCCACAGGATTCAACCATGAAACCTCAGTCATGTTCCCAGTAAACAGGGTTCCAGAATCAAACCAATGTCATGTTCCCATGCCACGGGGTTCCAGTATCAGGCCTCAGTCATGGTCCCCGTGCACAGGGTTCCAAATCAAACCTCAGTCATGTTGCCAGTCCACAGGTTTCTGCCATCAAACCTTAGTCATGTTCCCAGTAAACAGGGCTCCAGAATCAAGCCTCAGTCATTTTGCCAGGCCAGAGTGTTCCACCATCAAAGGTCAGTCATGATCCCAGGCCACATGTTTCCACAATGAAACCTCAGTCATTTTCCCAGGACAAAGGTTTCCAGAATCAAACCTCAGTCATATTCCCAGGACACATGGTTCCAGAATCAACCTGAGTCATGTTCGAAGGCCACAGGTTTCAACAATCAAACCTCAGTCATGTTCCCAGGACACAGGTGTCCAGAATCAAACCTCAGTCATGTTCCCAGAGAACAGGCTTCCAGAAACAAACCTCAGTCATGTTCCAAAGCCACAGGGTGGCAGAATCAAACCTCAGTCTTGTTCCCAGGACACAGGTGTCCAGAATCAAACCGCAGTCATGTTCCCAGGGAACAGGCTTCCAGAAACAAACCTCAGTCATGTTCCCAGGCCACAGGGTTCCAGAATCAAACTTCAGTCTTGTTCCCAGGACACAGGTTTCCAGAATCAACCAGATATCATGTTCCCTGGCCACAGTCTTCCAGAATCAATCCTCAGTCATGTTGCCAGGCCACAGGTTTCCACCATCAAACCTCATACATGTTCCCAGGCCACAGGGTACCAGAGTCAAACCGTTCGCAGGTTCCCAGGCCACAGAGTTCCAGAATCCACCGATGTCATGCGGCCAGGCCACAGGTTTCCAGAATCAATCCTCAGTTATGTTCGCAGGCTACAGGGTTCCGGAATAAAACCTCAGTCATGTTCCCAGTCCACAGGGTTCCAGAATCAAGGCTCAGTCAGGTACCCGGGGCACAGTATTCCACAATCTAAACAGATGTCATGTTCCCAGGCCTCAGGGTTCCAGAATCCACCCATGTCATGTTCCCAGGCCACAGGGTTCCAGAATCAGTCCTCAGTTATGTTCCCAGGCTACAGGGTTCCAGAATAAAACCTCAGTCATATTCCCAGTACATAGGGTTCCAGAACCAAGGCTCAGTCAGGTTCCCGGGTCACAGTATTCCACAATCTAAACAGATGTCTTGTTCCCAGGCCTCAGGGTTCCAGAATCCACCCATGTTATGTTCCCAGGCCACAGGGTTCCAGAATCAATCCTCAGTTATGTTCCCAGGCTACAGGGTTCCAGAATAAAACCTCAGTCATGTTCCTAGTGCACAGTGTTCCAGAACCAAGGCTCAGTCAGGTTCCCGGGCCAAAGTATTCCACAATCTAAACAGATGTCATGTTTCCAGGCCACAGTTCTTCAGAATCACGCCTCAGTCATTTTCCCAGGCCACAGAGATCCAGAATCAAACCTCAGTCATGTTGCCAGGCCTCAGATTTCCGGAATCAAACCGATTTCGTGTTCCCAGGCCACAGGGTTCCAGAGTCAAACCGTTCGCAGGTTCCCAGTCCACAGTGTTCCAGAATCCACCGATGTCATGTTCCCAGGCCACAGGTTTCAACAATCAAACCTCAGTCATGTTCCCAGGACACAGGTGTCCAGAATCAAACCTCAGTCATGTTCCCAGGGAACAGGCTTCCAGAAACAAACCTCAGTCATGTTCCCAGGCCACAGGGTTCCAGAATCAAACCTCAGTCTTGTTCCCAGGACACAGGTGTCCAGAATCAAACCTAAGTCATGTTCCCAGGGAACTGGCTTCCAGAAACAAACCTCAGTCATGTTCCCAAGCCACAGGGTTCCAGAATCAAACCTCAGTCTTGTTCCCAGGACACAGGTTTCCAGAATCTACCCGATATCATGTTCCCTGGCCACAGTCTTCCAGAATCAAACCTCAATCATGTTGCCAGGCCACAGGTTTTCACCATCAAACCTCAGACATGTTCCCAGGCCACAGGGTACCAGAGTCAAACCGTTCGCAGGTTCCCAGGTCACAGGGTTCCAGAATCAATCGTCAGTTATGTTCCCAGTCTACAGGGTTCCAGAACCAAGGCTCAGTCAGGTTCCCGGGGCACAGTATTCCACAATCTAAACAGATGTCATGTTCCCAGGCCTCAGGGTTCCAGAATCCACCCATGTCATGTTCCCAGGACACAGTGGTCCAGAATAAAACCTCAGTCATCTTCCCTGGACACAGGTTTCAGAAATAAAATCCCAGTCATGTTTCCAGGACACAGGTGTCCAGAATCAAACCTCAGTCATATTCCAAGGGAACAGGCTTCCAGAAACAAACGTCAGTCATGTTCCCAGGCAACAGGGTTCCAGAATCAAACTTCAGTCTTGTTCCCAGGACACAGGTTTCCAGAATCAACCCGATATCATGTTCCCTGGCCATAGTCTTTCAGAATCAAACCTCAGTCATTTTGCCAGGCCACAGGTTTCCACCACCAAACCTCAGACATGTTCCCAGGCCACAGGGTTCTAGAGTCAAACCGTTCGCAGTTTCCCAGGCCGCAGTGTTCCAGAATCCACCGATGTCATGTTCCCAGGACACAGGGTTCCAGAATCAATCCTCAGTTATGTTCCCAGGCTACAGGGCTCCAGAATACAACCTCAGTCATGTTCCCAGTCCACAGGGTTCCAGATCCAAGGCTCAGTCAGTTTCCCGGGCCACAGTATTCCACAATCTAAACAGATGTCATGTTCCAAGGCCTCAGGTTTCCAGAATCCACCCATGTAATGTTCCTGGGCCACAGGGTTTCAAAGTGAATCCTCAGTTATGTTTCCAGGCTACACGGCTCCAGAATAAAACCTCAGTCATATTCCCAGTCCACAGGTTTCCAGAACCAAGGCTCAGTCAAGTTCCCAGGCCACAGTATTCCACCATATAAACAGATTTTATGTTCCCAGGCCTCAAGGTTCCAGAATCCACGCAAGTCATGTTGCCAGGACACATGGTTCCAGAATAAAACCTCAGTCATGTTCCCAGTCCACAGGGTTCCAGAACCAAGGCTCAGTCAGGTTCCCGGGGCACAGTATTCCACAATCTAAACAGATGTCATGTTCCCAGGCCACAGGGATCCAGAATCAAACCTCAGTCATGTTGCCAGGCCATAGGGTACCACCATCAAACCTCAGTCATATTCCCAGGCCTAAGGTTTCCAGAATCAAACCGATTTCATGTTTCCAGGCAACAGGGTACCAGAATCCAAACCGATGTCATGTTTTCAGGGCACAGGATTCCACACTCTAACATCAGTCATGTTCCCAGGCCAATGGTTTCCAGAATCAAACCTCAGTCATATTCCCAGGCCACATGGTTACAGAATCAAACCTCAGTCGTGTTCCCAGGACACAGGGTTCCAGAATAAAACCTCAGTCATGTGCCCTGGACACAGGTTTCAGAAATCAAATCCCAGTCATGTTCCCAGGCCACAGGGTTCCACAATTAAACCTCATTCATATTCCCAGGCCAGAGGGTTCCACAATCAAACCTCACTCCTGTTGCCAGGCCACGGTTCCACCATCAAGCCTCAGTCATGTTACCAGGCCACAGGGTACCAGAGTCAAACCGTTCGCAGTTTCCCAGGCCACAGAGTTCCAGAATCCACCGATGTCATGCTGCCAGGCCACAGGGTTCCAGAATCAATGCTCAGTTATGTTCGCAGGCTACAGGGTTCCGGAATAAAACCTCAGTCATGTTCCCAGTCCACAGGGTTCAGGAACCAAGGCTCAGTCACGTTCCCGGGGCACAGTATTCCACAATCTAAACAGATGTCATGTTCCCAGGCCTCAGGGTTCCAGAATCCACCCATGTCATGTTCCCAGGCCACAGGGTTCCAGAATCAATCCTCAGTTATGTTCCCAGGCTACAAGGTTCCAGAATAAAACCTCAGTCATGTTCTTAGTCCACAGGGTTCCAGAATCCACCGTTGTCATGTGCCCAGGCCACAGGGTTCCAGAATCAATCCTCAGTTATGTTCCCAGGCTACAGGGTTCCAGAATAAAAACTCAGTCATGTTCCCAGCCCACAGGGTTCCAGAACCAAGGCTCAGTCAGGTTCCCGGGCCACAGTATTCCACAATCTAAACAGATGTCATGTTCCAAGGCCTCAGGTTTCCAGAATCCACCCATGTCATGTTCCCAGGACACAGGGTTCCAGAATAAAACCTCAGTCATGTTCCCAGTCCACAGGGTTCCAGAACCAAGGCTCAGTCAGGTTCCCGGGGCACAGTATTCCACAATCTAAACAGATGTCATGTTCCCAGGCCACAGGGATCCAAAATCAAATCTCAGTCATGTTGCCAGGCCATAGGGTACCACCATCAAACCTCAGTCATATTCCCAGGCCTAAGGTTTCCAGAATCAAACCGATTTCATGTTTCCAGGCAACAGGGTACCAGAATGCAAACCGATGCCATGTTCCCAGGGCATAGGATTCCACACTCTAACATCAGTCATGTTCCCAGGCCAATGGTTTCCAGAATCAAACCTCAGTCATATTCCCAGGCCACATGGTTACAGAATCAAACCTCAGTCGTCTTCTCAGGCCACAGGCTTCCAGAATAAAACCTCAGTCATGTGCCCTGGACACAGGTTTCAGAAATCAAATCCCAGTCATGTTCCCAGGCCACAGGGTTCCACAATTAAACCTCAGTCATATTCCCAGGCCAGAGGGTTCCACAATCAAACCTCAGTCCTGTGGCCAGGCCAAGGTTCCACCATCAAGCCTCAGTCATGTTCCCAGGCCAGAGTGTTCCACAATCAAACCTAAGTCATCTTGCCAAGGCACAGGCTTCCACCATCAAACCTCAGGCATATTGCCAGGCCACAGGGTTCCACCATCAAGCCTCACTCATGTTCCCAAGCCTGAGGGTTCCACTATCAAACCTCAATCATGTTGCCAGGCCACAGGATTCAACCATGAAACCTCAGTCATGTTCCCAGTAAACAGGGTTCCAGAATCAAACCAATGTCATGTTCCCATGCCACGGGGTTCCAGTATCAGGCCTCAGTCATGGTCCCCGTGCACAGGGTTCCAAATCAAACCTCAGTCATGTTGCCAGTCCACAGGTTTCTGCCATCAAACCTTAGTCATGTTCCCAGTAAACAGGGCTCCAGAATCAAGCCTCAGTCATTTTGCCAGGCCAGAGTGTTCCACCATCAAAGGTCAGTCATGATCCCAGGCCACATGTTTCCACAATGAAACCTCAGTCATTTTCCCAGGACAAAGGTTTCCAGAATCAAACCTCAGTCATATTCCCAGGACACATGGTTCCAGAATCAACCTGAGTCATGTTCGAAGGCCACAGGTTTCAACAATCAAACCTCAGTCATGTTCCCAGGACACAGGTGTCCAGAATCAAACCTCAGTCATGTTCCCAGAGAACAGCCTTCCAGAAACAAACCTCAGTCATGTTCCCAAGCCACAGGGTGGCAGAATCAAACCTCAGTCTTGTTCCCAGGACACAGGTGTCCAGAATCAAACCGCAGTCATGTTCCCAGGGAACAGGCTTCCAGAAACAAACCTCAGTCATGTTCCCAGGCCACAGGGTTCCAGAATCAAACTTCAGTCTTGTTCCCAGGACACAGGTTTCCAGAATCAACCAGATATCATGTTCCCTGGCCACAGTCTTCCAGAATCAATCCTCAGTCATGTTGCCAGGCCACAGGTTTCCACCATCAAACCTCATACATGTTCCCAGGCCACAGGGTACCAGAGTCAAACCGTTCGCAGGTTCCCAGGCCACAGAGTTCCAGAATCCACCGATGTCATGCGGCCAGGCCACAGGGTTCCAGAATCAATCCTCAGTTTTGTTCGCAGGCTACAGGGTTCCGGAATAAAACCTCAGTCATGTTCCCAGTCCACAGGGTTCCAGAATCAAGGCTCAGTCAGGTACCCGGGGCACAGTATTCCACAATCTAAACAGATGTCATGTTCCCAGGCCTCAGGGTTCCAGAATCCACCCATGTCATGTTCCCAGGCCACAGGGTTCCAGAATCAGTCCTCAGTTATGTTCCCAGGCTACAGGGTTCCAGAATAAAACCTCAGTCATATTCCCAGTACATAGGGTTCCAGAACCAAGGCTCAGTCAGGTTCCCGGGTCACAGTATTCCACAATCTAAACAGATGTCTTGTTCCCAGGCCTCAGGGTTCCAGAATCCACCCATGTTATGTTCCCAGGCCACAGGGTTCCAGAATCAATCCTCAGTTATGTTCCCAGGCTACAGGGTTCCAGAATAAAACCTCAGTCATGTTCCTAGTGCACAGTGTTCCAGAACCAAGGCTCAGTCAGGTTCCCGGGCCAAAGTATTCCACAATCTAAACAGATGTCATGTTTCCAGGCCACAGTTCTTCAGAATCACGCCTCAGTCATTTTCCCAGGCCACAGAGATCCAGAATCAAACCTCAGTCATGTTGCCAGGCCTCAGATTTCCGGAATCAAACCGATTTCGTGTTCCCAGGCCACAGGGTTCCAGAGTCAAACCGTTCGCAGGTTCCCAGTCCACAGTGTTCCAGAATCCACCGATGTCATGTTCCCAGGCCACAGGTTTCAACAATCAAACCTCAGTCATGTTCCCAG
This sequence comes from Balaenoptera physalus, assembly GCF_965194825.1. NCBI lineage: Eukaryota > Metazoa > Chordata > Mammalia > Artiodactyla > Balaenopteridae > Balaenoptera > Balaenoptera physalus. Next base: position 181,930 of record NW_028125346.1, read on the forward strand.
GACACAGGTGTCCAGAATCAAACCTCAGTCATGTTCCCAGGGAACAGGCTTCCAGAAACAAACCTCAGTCATGTTCCCAGGCCACAGGGTTCCAGAATCAAACCTCAGTCTTGTTCCCAGGACACAGGTGTCCAGAATCAAACCTAAGTCATGTTCCCAGGGAACTGGCTTCCAGAAACAAACCTCAGTCATGTTCCCAAGCCACAGGGTTCCAGAATCAAACCTCAGTCTTGTTCCCAGGACACAGGTTTCCAGAATCTACCCGATATCATGTTCCCTGGCCACAGTCTTCCAGAATCAAACCTCAATCATGTTGCCAGGCCACAGGTTTTCACCATCAAACCTCAGACATGTTCCCAGGCCACAGGGTACCAGAGTCAAACCGTTCGCAGGTTCCCAGGTCACAGGGTTCCAGAATCAATCGTCAGTTATGTTCCCAGTCTACAGGGTTCCAGAACCAAGGCTCAGTCAGGTTCCCGGGGCACAGTATTCCACAATCTAAACAGATGTCATGTTCCCAGGCCTCAGGGTTCCAGAATCCACCCATGTCATGTTCCCAGGACACAGTGGTCCAGAATAAAACCTCAGTCATCTTCCCTGGACACAGGTTTCAGAAATAAAATCCCAGTCATGTTTCCAGGACACAGGTGTCCAGAATCAAACCTCAGTCATATTCCAAGGGAACAGGCTTCCAGAAACAAACGTCAGTCATGTTCCCAGGCAACAGGGTTCCAGAATCAAACTTCAGTCTTGTTCCCAGGACACAGGTTTCCAGAATCAACCCGATATCATGTTCCCTGGCCATAGTCTTTCAGAATCAAACCTCAGTCATTTTGCCAGGCCACAGGTTTCCACCACCAAACCTCAGACATGTTCCCAGGCCACAGGGTTCTAGAGTCAAACCGTTCGCAGTTTCCCAGGCCGCAGTGTTCCAGAATCCACCGATGTCATGTTCCCAGGACACAGGGTTCCAGAATCAATCCTCAGTTATGTTCCCAGGCTACAGGGCTCCAGAATACAACCTCAGTCATGTTCCCAGTCCACAGGGTTCCAGATCCAAGGCTCAGTCAGTTTCCCGGGCCACAGTATTCCACAATCTAAACAGATGTCATGTTCCAAGGCCTCAGGTTTCCAGAATCCACCCATGTAATGTTCCTGGGCCACAGGGTTTCAAAGTGAATCCTCAGTTATGTTTCCAGGCTACACGGCTCCAGAATAAAACCTCAGTCATATTCCCAGTCCACAGGTTTCCAGAACCAAGGCTCAGTCAAGTTCCCAGGCCACAGTATTCCACCATATAAACAGATTTTATGTTCCCAGGCCTCAAGGTTCCAGAATCCACGCAAGTCATGTTGCCAGGACACATGGTTCCAGAATAAAACCTCAGTCATGTTCCCAGTCCACAGGGTTCCAGAACCAAGGCTCAGTCAGGTTCCCGGGGCACAGTATTCCACAATCTAAACAGATGTCATGTTCCCAGGCCACAGGGATCCAGAATCAAACCTCAGTCATGTTGCCAGGCCATAGGGTACCACCATCAAACCTCAGTCATATTCCCAGGCCTAAGGTTTCCAGAATCAAACCGATTTCATGTTTCCAGGCAACAGGGTACCAGAATCCAAACCGATGTCATGTTTTCAGGGCACAGGATTCCACACTCTAACATCAGTCATGTTCCCAGGCCAATGGTTTCCAGAATCAAACCTCAGTCATATTCCCAGGCCACATGGTTACAGAATCAAACCTCAGTCGTGTTCCCAGGACACAGGGTTCCAGAATAAAACCTCAGTCATGTGCCCTGGACACAGGTTTCAGAAATCAAATCCCAGTCATGTTCCCAGGCCACAGGGTTCCACAATTAAACCTCATTCATATTCCCAGGCCAGAGGGTTCCACAATCAAACCTCACTCCTGTTGCCAGGCCACGGTTCCACCATCAAGCCTCAGTCATGTTACCAGGCCACAGGGTACCAGAGTCAAACCGTTCGCAGTTTCCCAGGCCACAGAGTTCCAGAATCCACCGATGTCATGCTGCCAGGCCACAGGGTTCCAGAATCAATGCTCAGTTATGTTCGCAGGCTACAGGGTTCCGGAATAAAACCTCAGTCATGTTCCCAGTCCACAGGGTTCAGGAACCAAGGCTCAGTCACGTTCCCGGGGCACAGTATTCCACAATCTAAACAGATGTCATGTTCCCAGGCCTCAGGGTTCCAGAATCCACCCATGTCATGTTCCCAGGCCACAGGGTTCCAGAATCAATCCTCAGTTATGTTCCCAGGCTACAAGGTTCCAGAATAAAACCTCAGTCATGTTCTTAGTCCACAGGGTTCCAGAATCCACCGTTGTCATGTGCCCAGGCCACAGGGTTCCAGAATCAATCCTCAGTTATGTTCCCAGGCTACAGGGTTCCAGAATAAAAACTCAGTCATGTTCCCAGCCCACAGGGTTCCAGAACCAAGGCTCAGTCAGGTTCCCGGGCCACAGTATTCCACAATCTAAACAGATGTCATGTTCCAAGGCCTCAGGTTTCCAGAATCCACCCATGTCATGTTCCCAGGACACAGGGTTCCAGAATAAAACCTCAGTCATGTTCCCAGTCCACAGGGTTCCAGAACCAAGGCTCAGTCAGGTTCCCGGGGCACAGTATTCCACAATCTAAACAGATGTCATGTTCCCAGGCCACAGGGATCCAAAATCAAATCTCAGTCATGTTGCCAGGCCATAGGGTACCACCATCAAACCTCAGTCATATTCCCAGGCCTAAGGTTTCCAGAATCAAACCGATTTCATGTTTCCAGGCAACAGGGTACCAGAATGCAAACCGATGCCATGTTCCCAGGGCATAGGATTCCACACTCTAACATCAGTCATGTTCCCAGGCCAATGGTTTCCAGAATCAAACCTCAGTCATATTCCCAGGCCACATGGTTACAGAATCAAACCTCAGTCGTCTTCTCAGGCCACAGGCTTCCAGAATAAAACCTCAGTCATGTGCCCTGGACACAGGTTTCAGAAATCAAATCCCAGTCATGTTCCCAGGCCACAGGGTTCCACAATTAAACCTCAGTCATATTCCCAGGCCAGAGGGTTCCACAATCAAACCTCAGTCCTGTGGCCAGGCCAAGGTTCCACCATCAAGCCTCAGTCATGTTCCCAGGCCAGAGTGTTCCACAATCAAACCTAAGTCATCTTGCCAAGGCACAGGCTTCCACCATCAAACCTCAGGCATATTGCCAGGCCACAGGGTTCCACCATCAAGCCTCACTCATGTTCCCAAGCCTGAGGGTTCCACTATCAAACCTCAATCATGTTGCCAGGCCACAGGATTCAACCATGAAACCTCAGTCATGTTCCCAGTAAACAGGGTTCCAGAATCAAACCAATGTCATGTTCCCATGCCACGGGGTTCCAGTATCAGGCCTCAGTCATGGTCCCCGTGCACAGGGTTCCAAATCAAACCTCAGTCATGTTGCCAGTCCACAGGTTTCTGCCATCAAACCTTAGTCATGTTCCCAGTAAACAGGGCTCCAGAATCAAGCCTCAGTCATTTTGCCAGGCCAGAGTGTTCCACCATCAAAGGTCAGTCATGATCCCAGGCCACATGTTTCCACAATGAAACCTCAGTCATTTTCCCAGGACAAAGGTTTCCAGAATCAAACCTCAGTCATATTCCCAGGACACATGGTTCCAGAATCAACCTGAGTCATGTTCGAAGGCCACAGGTTTCAACAATCAAACCTCAGTCATGTTCCCAGGACACAGGTGTCCAGAATCAAACCTCAGTCATGTTCCCAGAGAACAGCCTTCCAGAAACAAACCTCAGTCATGTTCCCAAGCCACAGGGTGGCAGAATCAAACCTCAGTCTTGTTCCCAGGACACAGGTGTCCAGAATCAAACCGCAGTCATGTTCCCAGGGAACAGGCTTCCAGAAACAAACCTCAGTCATGTTCCCAGGCCACAGGGTTCCAGAATCAAACTTCAGTCTTGTTCCCAGGACACAGGTTTCCAGAATCAACCAGATATCATGTTCCCTGGCCACAGTCTTCCAGAATCAATCCTCAGTCATGTTGCCAGGCCACAGGTTTCCACCATCAAACCTCATACATGTTCCCAGGCCACAGGGTACCAGAGTCAAACCGTTCGCAGGTTCCCAGGCCACAGAGTTCCAGAATCCACCGATGTCATGCGGCCAGGCCACAGGGTTCCAGAATCAATCCTCAGTTTTGTTCGCAGGCTACAGGGTTCCGGAATAAAACCTCAGTCATGTTCCCAGTCCACAGGGTTCCAGAATCAAGGCTCAGTCAGGTACCCGGGGCACAGTATTCCACAATCTAAACAGATGTCATGTTCCCAGGCCTCAGGGTTCCAGAATCCACCCATGTCATGTTCCCAGGCCACAGGGTTCCAGAATCAGTCCTCAGTTATGTTCCCAGGCTACAGGGTTCCAGAATAAAACCTCAGTCATATTCCCAGTACATAGGGTTCCAGAACCAAGGCTCAGTCAGGTTCCCGGGTCACAGTATTCCACAATCTAAACAGATGTCTTGTTCCCAGGCCTCAGGGTTCCAGAATCCACCCATGTTATGTTCCCAGGCCACAGGGTTCCAGAATCAATCCTCAGTTATGTTCCCAGGCTACAGGGTTCCAGAATAAAACCTCAGTCATGTTCCTAGTGCACAGTGTTCCAGAACCAAGGCTCAGTCAGGTTCCCGGGCCAAAGTATTCCACAATCTAAACAGATGTCATGTTTCCAGGCCACAGTTCTTCAGAATCACGCCTCAGTCATTTTCCCAGGCCACAGAGATCCAGAATCAAACCTCAGTCATGTTGCCAGGCCTCAGATTTCCGGAATCAAACCGATTTCGTGTTCCCAGGCCACAGGGTTCCAGAGTCAAACCGTTCGCAGGTTCCCAGTCCACAGTGTTCCAGAATCCACCGATGTCATGTTCCCAGGCCACAGGTTTCAACAATCAAACCTCAGTCATGTTCCCAGGACACAGGTGTCCAGAATCAAACCTCAGTCATGTTCCCAGGGAACAGGCTTCCAGAAACAAACCTCAGTCATGTTCCCAGGCCACAGGGTTCCAGAATCAAACCTCAGTCTTGTTCCCAGGACACAGGTGTCCAGAATCAAACCTAAGTCATGTTCCCAGGGAACTGGCTTCCAGAAACAAACCTCAGTCATGTTCCCAAGCCACAGGGTTCCAGAATCAAACCTCAGTCTTGTTCCCAGGACACAGGTTTCCAGAATCTACCCGATATCATGTTCCCTGGCCACAGTCTTCCAGAATCAAACCTCAATCATGTTGCCAGGCCACAGGTTTTCACCATCAAACCTCAGACATGTTCCCAGGCCACAGGGTACCAGAGTCAAACCGTTCGCAGGTTCCCAGGTCACAGGGTTCCAGAATCAATCGTCAGTTATGTTCCCAGTCTACAGGGTTCCAGAACCAAGGCTCAGTCAGGTTCCCGGGGCACAGTATTCCACAATCTAAACAGATGTCATGTTCCCAGGCCTCAGGGTTCCAGAATCCACCCATGTCATGTTCCCAGGACACAGTGGTCCAGAATAAAACCTCAGTCATCTTCCCTGGACACAGGTTTCAGAAATAAAATCCCAGTCATGTTTCCAGGACACAGGTGTCCAGAATCAAACCTCAGTCATATTCCAAGGGAACAGGCTTCCAGAAACAAACGTCAGTCATGTTCCCAGGCAACAGGGTTCCAGAATCAAACTTCAGTCTTGTTCCCAGGACACAGGTTTCCAGAATCAACCCGATATCATGTTCCCTGGCCATAGTCTTTCAGAATCAAACCTCAGTCATTTTGCCAGGCCACAGGTTTCCACCACCAAACCTCAGACATGTTCCCAGGCCACAGGGTTCTAGAGTCAAACCGTTCGCAGTTTCCCAGGCCGCAGTGTTCCAGAATCCACCGATGTCATGTTCCCAGGACACAGGGTTCCAGAATCAATCCTCAGTTATGTTCCCAGACTACAGGGCTCCAGAATACAACCTCAGTCATGTTCCCAGTCCACAGGGTTCCAGATCCAAGGCTCAGTCAGTTTCCCGGGCCACAGTATTCCACAATCTAAACAGATGTCATGTTCCAAGGCCTCAGGTTTCCAGAATCCACCCATGTAATGTTCCTGGGCCACAGGGTTTCAAAGTGAATCCTCAGTTATGTTTCCAGGCTACACGGCTCCAGAATAAAACCTCAGTCATATTCCCAGTCCACAGGTTTCCAGAACCAAGGCTCAGTCAAGTTCCCAGGCCACAGTATTCCACCATATAAACAGATTTTATGTTCCCAGGCCTCAAGGTTCCAGAATCCACGCAAGTCATGTTGCCAGGACACATGGTTCCAGAATAAAACCTCAGTCATGTTCCCAGTCCACAGGGTTCCAGAACCAAGGCTCAGTCAGGTTCCCGGGGCACAGTATTCCACAATCTAAACAGATGTCATGTTCCCAGGCCACAGGGATCCAGAATCAAACCTCAGTCATGTTGCCAGGCCATAGGGTACCACCATCAAACCTCAGTCATATTCCCAGGCCTAAGGTTTCCAGAATCAAACCGATTTCATGTTTCCAGGCAACAGGGTACCAGAATCCAAACCGATGTCATGTTTTCAGGGCACAGGATTCCACACTCTAACATCAGTCATGTTCCCAGGCCAATGGTTTCCAGAATCAAACCTCAGTCATATTCCCAGGCCACATGGTTACAGAATCAAACCTCAGTCGTGTTCCCAGGACACAGGGTTCCAGAATAAAACCTCAGTCATGTGCCCTGGACACAGGTTTCAGAAATCAAATCCCAGTCATGTTCCCAGGCCACAGGGTTCCACAATTAAACCTCATTCATATTCCCAGGCCAGAGGGTTCCACAATCAAACCTCACTCCTGTTGCCAGGCCACGGTTCCACCATCAAGCCTCAGTCATGTTACCAGGCCACAGGGTACCAGAGTCAAACCGTTCGCAGTTTCCCAGGCCACAGAGTTCCAGAATCCACCGATGTCATGCTGCCAGGCCACAGGGTTCCAGAATCAATGCT